>NC_056739.1:1241162666-1241437666 GCF_019279795.1 Protopterus annectens
TCGAAAGCAACGTCCCTCACCTACTCCACTCATGCTGACTGCAAGTCTGTTCTACAATCAGTTATGCTGTGTATTCCGCCTATGGGGCTTATATATGCCGCTTTTCCCGCACATTTCTCTGATTGGCGTTTTGGAATTGTATCTACTTCACTGTAAATGCTTTCTCATGCTCCATTCTGGGTTTTATCCCATATATATGCTATTTCTGCATTTCTAGGTATTGCTGTCATGGCCTGGTGGTTTAGTTCCTTGACTGTAGTGCATGGTATCCTGGGTTTGAATCTGGCAACTGATTTTTGCTTTTCCTAACAGAAATGAGTTGAGGACCTGTCAATCAAACATGCCAAAAGCACTTTTAAGCACTTTAAACCTGTTCTGCGCTCGTTTGCGCGGAGGTAACGCGCACTGGCAGTTAGCCTGTGGGAGTGGCGCAAGCGATGTGCGCTGGGATAAATCTTAATTGGCTAGCGATACACATGTTCAGCTAATTGCACACAGTTTCAGCCTGTTTACCGCTGCTTGCCACGGCACGCAGTTTGCAGCTTTTAAACACTACTCAGCTACGGGCACTCTGTCTCACGACAGCTTAGCTATCAGTACATTTCTGACTATTTTTATTCTTATGTTACTTCAAAATGCTCTATTTCATTCCATTTTACAAAAGGGAATACATTTACATTTGTACAATACTGTCAGGGGGCTTTTAGTGCTTATTTACAAAAAAGGTTGTTGTAGGGGCTCGAACCCTGCCTGCCTACTCTTAGGGCGGCTACTCTACCGCTAAGCTATTATTTCTTGGCTTACTTTGCATATTTAGTTCTTATATCCTTTTCCACTGACTGCTAACTGTGATTGCGCTAGTAGCACACCCGCACACAGTAGCAAACATTCTGACGGGTTTAACAAAAAAAAGGTTTTAATTTACTTTTATGACATCTCTTCACTTTATACACTGATGGCCAGTCGGGGCATGTGTTGTATAGTGTGTTTATTCACATTTTCATGGCCTTTCTCGTGGCTGTTTACTTTCAGCCATTCTAGTCTTCCGTGTCCACTTGCAGAGCTTAGCCTACAGACACGCCCCCTACTCTCTTACACGGACCGTGTAAGAGTTACTAGTGTGATTCAGCATGCCTCATGCACCTCATGCATATGCATGACATGCTGACATCACACAGTTTAACTGCAGCCTCCGTGTAAGAGTTATAACTCTTACACGGAGGCTTCCTGAATCTGGCCCACAATATCAAGTATTCACATATTTGTATCTACTTCTAGGATATTTCTATGGTGGGTAACTGCCAGGAAGATTATCAAGTAGTACCAAATCCTCCCAATGATGCACAAATCAAAATGCCCCCCTAAAGAACAAGAATTCAGAAAGCCAAGTCTTGAAGAAGGTGCCAAAACAGGCCAGATCAATGCAGCTGTGTCCACACAATAGTGCTTGCTGCAAGTGGTATACAACAACTAAATGGCATAGCACAAATGTCCTCAAGTCTCAACTCAGTTTTCAGAGGCTGAAGAGGCAGCATCATCAACTCACCATGAGCATAATTATATGCATCCATCAGCAACCTAAGTCCATTCTAAATTCCAGCTCTAAGGCACTGTCCCTCAAAGCACCTTCATGGTTAAGTCAATAAATGGTAAAGTAAGGACTACAGCTGCCATGACGCCCAACAAGTGCAGAAGGTGTTCAGTCTCAAAAGACCTCAGGCCCCTCATCTAGCATGCCAAAGACATGATTTCATGGGCCCTCTCCACTACCAGGAAAACCAATGTTGGAACTGTGTCAACTCTTACACAGTGACTGGAATCCTCTGTACTGGAACAAAGGAGGACTTTTAGCAGTTAATGATGAACTCCAAAGTCTGCAACCATTAAAGGGTTCAGAAAAGGCATTCTCTCACAGTGCCCCTTACTGAAGCCACTAAAAACCAGTCATCCAGACATGAACATTTGCATACCCTTCACCTATAGTGTGCCACCATGGCCACAATCTTGAAAAACATACTGACTGCAGATAAATCAAATGGCTGGAAAGTTGAATGAAAGTGATGAAGGCTCCACAGTGAACCTTAGGAATGTCCTATAAGACTCCAAGTAATGATGTAAAAAAGATATCCACCATGTCCAATGACAATTTAGGCACAACGTGCAATAAGGGATGCGATCCTATAGAAAGCCACCACACTGGCATATGGGATGTGCTTGCTAAACCTGTTGATAATAAAACTGGGACAATTTTCCATAACCCCCAAGACTCTCTGAAAAAAAAACGTGGGAACAGAGCACCCCACCTTCTTTCAAAGTAGTACGGGATCTGCGACCTCTTTGAGAAACAGAATCTGGGCTTGATCCAAGAGCTCTGTAGTGACCAGTGCACATTGCAGTAGGCTTTGTGATGGGAAGAAGGAAGAGTTCCAAGATGTGGTTGTACAAGACCACACAGAGAACACACAGGACCTTGATAAACGTTCACTAAGCATGGAAAGTACAGAAAACTGACTTCCCATATATAGTACAGTATTGATGAGTAGTTGGGACTGCAGCAGTGCTATGCCTACTAACTATGAAACTGGATAATGGGTGCTGGGGTATGGCAAGACTACTTGATACAGGACAACAACCTCTCTTTCTATGAGAGGTCATCATCTAGTTAGATTGCTGATCTGGCAAAAAATAAACATGTTGTAGCAAGAAGGGGTGCCATTAAAAACAAAACAAAATAAATAAATAAATAAATAAATAAAACTCAAGGCTCAATGTCTACTTCACTTAAATTTATTCAACAATCATCTGAAAAAAATTCATCTCAAGGAGGACTTCCCAGAAAAGGGGTTTCCATAAAACTTTGCCTCAAATTTTCCTTGAAGAACAGCATATATTACAACCTGAAATGCAACTCTATTAGCCCAGATGCTGCTGTCCCAGCCACAGTGCTCATGCAATCAAAATTACAACAGGTTGTATGAAAGCCCACTGAGAAGCCACAGTAAGAGTCTTAAGACTATTAGCCCAGGGTTATGAATTTTCTGCAAGTGTTGCCAGAACTTAAAGCACAAGACAGAAATGGAAAAATTGGCACAGACATTTCAGCAGTAGGGGAGAACACCCTTTTTCCTCTTATGTTCAAAACTCTGGACTCCTTATCTAGGAGTCAGATAAACAGATGCTACAGTCATGAGAACAAAGTTATGCCAAAAGAACTTTTCTCTGGATGGTTGACGGGATGTTATTCCAATGGTTCCCCTATCAGAAGGGCAGGAGCGAATGTCAAAAGACCTAACTAGGAACACCAATAACCCGGAATGTTGAACAGCAAAGACCTTGATAGTGCAGGACTGCAGTACAGTGGAGTTTGGGGTTTTGCTCCTTTCCCCACTGTACTGCTATCTCAGAGTTTGCACATATAATTAGTAGGGGGTGTGGGGGTGCAAGGGCTTGTCTCCCTGAAAAAAACAAACATTGTGTTTTTTTTTTTTTTTTTCCAACCTTCTGGGTTTTCGATGTTCCTGGTTCTGTCTTTTGATATTTGTTCTTGTGAGCTTTTGTCCTTATGACAGGGACCCTATTCCATATCCTCAGAGGGTAACAGTCTTCTTACAAGCTTAGATACTTCTTGGCTCAAAATTGGCATCCATTAAATCAGGTTCCACAGAGAGACTGGACCAGTGTTCCTCAGCCTTCATCCCTAAATATCTGAAAGTCCTTAGGATTGAAAGCACTGGGGCAACAGGTTAGTGCATGGGATATAATGAGCCTGCAATTTACCCAAAATGGGAAGTCATCAAGGGCAAAGGGTATACAAAGAACAGGCCTTACGGATCTGTGTCAAAAGCAGGATCGTGGTTTTCAGTGGGCCATCCTATCTGTTGGTTTTAGCATTCAGCCAGAGAGAAAGGAGGTAAAATCCTCAAGCTATCTCCAGCAACAAAAAGCCTGTGATCAAGTGATATCTCATTGTTATGCACGTGGCAGGAAGGGGCAAAAAAATCAAGCAGTAGGCTCTCGGTGCAGAGGGGAGGCACATGATATATGCAGCCATGGGTCACAGACAGGCATGCACAAGGTCTGCAATAATTAATTGTACTCCAAAACTGCAGACTCCAGCACTCACTGCTTTCCCACTAAGCTGTAAAGAGTACTCTGATGTCCAGCACCCTTGACAGTGGAACTGGCACACAGGGATAAAGCCTTGACTGTAACACAGACAACCAAAGTTGAAATCAGCGATTTGGCAGCCTTTACAATATATTGTTGGGGAAAGAGAAGAAGGAGGAGACTAAGCCTGCCTGCCTTTCTTAGGGGTGAGAAACACATCAATGTAGTGGAGGAAGAAAGCTACTCCTACAATCCTAGTGGAGACCATAATTTAGAACAGCAGCCAGGTCAGGTGGAGGAGCAAGACCTAGGAGATGACTCGACTACTAGCCCACACCTCACAGAACATACTGGGCTAAATGCAATGTATCAGGAGTACATGTCAACCATAGAGTTGGTCCCAGATGACCACTCTCTACCCTCTCCACTCTCCTCCTCAGTTATCAGGACACAGAGCAGCCCTTAAGTGCATGGCACTGAAGCCTGTCCAATGAGGGTTAGGACCACGACTTGTACCAAGATGGCAGTGGGCTCCATAAGTTAGGATGGAGTTATAAACTGCAACAGAGAGACTGACTAGTCTATCTCAATGAGTTCAAGCTGTAACCCTAGGTAATAAGACCTAACAGTGACGATGATACAGAAGAATACACAAGAAGAAAAAAATCTGATGTCTTGCACCCTTAAGGATGACCATGGGCCCACATGATGTGGAAAGAGCCAGTGGTCTCTTAACTCTCATCTGTATAGCCTCAGGAGGAAGAAGCTGACTCTGACTTAAGCAACATCATCAAGCTGTCACCAAGAGACTGAAGAGTCCACTCTGTGATACCAGGTCAGTCTCCCATCTGCACCTGCATGGGGGAAGCAGTGCTTACGTACAAGGGCTTACCTCCAAATATTTCCCAGTGGGAGGGAAGCACTCCTGTCCCAAGGTCACTCACTCACTCTCTAGGCAAGAGATGTCTGACAAATGGTGAAAGGGTAGTGGATGCTTTTTCACTGGACCTTGTCCACAGCAGGCTGGCCTCATTCTCTTATCTTTTCCTGCACTTCAGTTCTTGTTTGGTATCATACAAGCAAGCCTCCTGCAAATACCTGTGCTGACTACCCTACATAACTGCCATCCTTTGAACTGTGAGGCAGACTGAGCATTTTCATGATTTTCTGTAATAGCTAGGTTGAATTCTGTTACTTAATGGAGCTTCTTAATATAGGGATCTATAACCAGGCACTACTAAGAGCATTGGTGCAGGCCCCAGGTAGGGATCTGACAACTGCAAAAATACTTAGATCTCTGCTCCATCTACAATCTACAATAAACATTAACACTTTCTTACTATACATTAGGAAGATCTGAACTGTGGACACAGCAGGAAACAAATTTGAAGCACAGGGCTAGGTGCATACTTGCAGACCTACTGGATGACCCCCTCATGAAGATGAGCTGGTATGAATGCTTACTATACATGGCCCTCAAAAGTAACATTTCTATTAAATTGGTAACCAGGTGAGTAAAATGATTTACCTGGATCCTTTTGCTCCATTCCCAAAATAAAACATAAGATCTCATTCATAAATTAAAATAAACAAAACATAATAAATCACAACATTAACAGAAAATAAGTAAAAGAAATATAACAAAGAACAAAAATAGCACAACAGGTGAACATCCTTCTAATGCAGGAGAAAAGCAAACACAGTATGCTTTTTTTCTTAGGTAAATTTTTAAGTATGTAATTAAGATGAGCTGTGCTGCAGAGATATGATGAGGTGAATAGGACTAGGGATGCTTAAATGTAACCTCCCAAATGAGTACAACTCAGATGTAATATTATAAATCACGTGTAACAATGGCATCACATTAGCTCATCAAAACCGAAAAATTGGAGGATGTTTTAAAATGTTTTTGCTTTGCCCCACAGTTCAAAGGTGGGGCAAATTCAAAGTTGCTTACATAAAGGTAAGGGGGGAGCCCCCTACCTGGGGGGGGGGGTTAGGTGATGTAGCCTCCTCCTTTCAAAAAGTTTAAAATGAATTAACTGAATTTTTTTTTTTTTATTTCAATGAAATGTCATGACAATATGGAGTAACATTTTCATGAACAAGCTTAATATTAACATATCAATGTGCTGATGTTTTTCTAAATCTGAGCCACAGGACATCACTCGCTATATATAAAAAACTTTAAAACAAAGCGAATCTCATTAATAATAAAAATATGATTACCCCAAAAAAAACACACACACAATCAGTACCACTTAATAAAGCATGTGTCACTCTCTGGGAAAACATGGAATGTATGAAAATAAGTACAAACAAAAGGGAGCTTTACAATTCCAAACTTATCTGTTACAAAAGAATCTACAGCAAAACTTAACCATATGATACTGGCAGCAGATGCTGCAGGAATGTGAGACATGGGGATGATGTGCTCAAAAAGCACTAAAAAAAAGAAATATTTAAATTGTGCAAAATTTTAAAGAATCATAGTATATCTTCATTTTAGTAAGTATTCCCAGAGTGGTCACAGACGAATACAATTACAGCACAGAAAAAACACAACATAATTACAGTACACCAAAACTGAGCACTCACTGTTAAATAAAAGAGTACAATTTAAACCTGCAAGATAAGAGAGATCTACATTAACCTATATTTCTTACAGTAGATGCTACCATGTTAATGAAAGGGTCAAAATTCATGACTCACTTTTATAAAGTAACAACAGAGGCAATATCATACTTTACTCTCTGCCAAGTTTATCACTATCAGGAATCCATGTAAAAATATATATCTGATGATTCTTCAGAAGCTGATATTTCACTATATTATACTCAAACTACAAATAAAGTAGATGTAAAATAACTTCTAAAAGATAGCAACACATCTGGCAATTTTACTGAATGCATGTCAATGTTGTGTGACGCGGGCTACATAGTTCACCAGTTATTACCATTGTTAAAATGTAATGCATAAACGTGGTCATTTTCTTGTGTAACAAGCCATGTCATTAAATAATAACAATAATAATAAAAAGAGAAGAAAAATAAAAAAACAGAAAAAAGAAGGGCAGTGCAGTGATGCAGCAATTAGAGGTGTCACCTCACAGCAAACTGTTCTCCAGTTCAATTCCCAGCTGGGGTGCCTTCTGTACAGAGTCTGCATGTCCTCCCTGAGTTTGTGTAGATTTCCTCCAGTTTCCTCTAACATTCCAAAGACATGCACCTGGAGTATTTCTCCCTAGGCCTCTGCTGAAAATGGGCTCTGTCCCAGTCGGACTTTCCCAGTAAACAAATGTTAAATAAATAAACAAACAATTTGTGATTTTTCTTCCCCATCTGTTGACTATTAGCACTCCTCCATCCAATGAGTCTCTGTCTATTCACTCCTTACAGGTGGTAATGGAGCCAGTGACTTGTGCAAGAGCTGACTGGTGGGAAACAACCACCAGTCAGGTATGATGATTGCTCGCTGACATGGCCATCCATGGACTTTAGCCTTCTACTGCATCACCTACATCTCAGAACATCCACACTAACAAGCTAACGGACCCACAGGGGAAAGAGATCTCACCATCAATTCTCTCCATGCCTTAAACCCCACTGCTGCTATATCTGTCAGCCTAATCACAGCTTACCCAAAGCCCTCAATAACACAGTCAGCTGGACAACTGAGGAGTACCCATCCCCAGCTTGGTAAGCCAAGTCCACTTCTTTGTGGCCTATGTTGCACCACTGGGGCCAGTAAGCCTTCAAATGCAGGCAGTGACTGGAAACTGCCTCTAATTCACCCAAGGATGGGCCAGCAGGCAATAGGTTCCAATTTCCACCTTCCCTGTTCAGCTCCTCCAGCAGCTGAGCCTTTACCTGAACGGGTTTGTCTGGATCACAGTCAGTGCTTCATCCCTCTAATCCATGGAGCAACACTGTCTCACAATACAGACTAAACATTTTGTTTTTACATCCATGCATACCTTACATAACTGCACATTTTTTTTTAACCTGGGGGGGGGGGGGTGTACAAAAATCAATACTTAAGGGCACAATGAAAATAGTACATATGTTGAATTAGCAGACTTACTTTGAGTGTTCCATAATATGTATAAGGGTTGTTTAGGATCGTGGTGTAACTTCAGATTATCCCACAGTATCTGGATAAGGACGTGTTTGCTATCTGTGGAAATCCAGTTTCGTGGAATCTGTATCACATGGTTTAATAACAAACAGGTGAGAGTAAGAAAACCAAGTGTGCATACTAAAGTTAAAAAAAAACTTATTTCATTATGAGGTCAAAGTTAATGCATCTAAAAATGAAATACATTTTAAAACAGTACTCACATGCTACAAATTAACAAAGTGGACATCAATAAAAGAATACCAGTTTCCTGTAATGGCTTTATTTGAAGATGATACTTGTTTTAGAGATCTTTGCTAGTACTCTGAGCCCTGAAAGAGCAATCCTAGGAAAAACAAAAAATAAATGCCCAAACACTGGCATTATCAAAACAACAGAAAACAAGGGGGATGAAGAGAGGGAACAGCTGTTGCAGCAGTGCTCATTTGAACATTTACTGTTATGGGAAGTTTACCTGCACCACTATACTATGTTCAGCATATTCATTACTACTACATTAGCCTTTGCTACATGGGTAGATTATCCTACCTCAGTACATTTTGGAGGTGGAAAAAAGAAGAGTCTAGGAACCCCAGGAGAATATGTCTAGATCAGGCTTTGCTAGGTCCAGAGAAGGAAGCAAGCTTGTAATGCTTTGTAAAAGTATGTACAGAGGGTCAAGTTGCTGATTCCACAATTCTTGTAGAATGCAACCCTTTCAAAAAAGCCATAGATGAAGCCAAGGCCCTAGTAGAGTGAGCCTTGACCCTATCTGGAATAGTTTTGTTGTGGTAAGTATAAAAAAAGGTAACAGCATAAGACAACTACATGAAATAATCTGTACTAACTCATGTTGTCTCTTCCTCTTACCTTCACAAGAAATGAATAATTGATTTGAAGATCTGAAAGACTTAGTTTTGTCATGAATGGGCCTGATTTCACTGTGGACATCTAAGGTAAGCAGAACCCTTTCTCTCTCATTTTTAGGTTCAAAAAAGAAAACGGAGGGATGGCTAGTTTGCCTTAATGTAACCTCAGATACTACTTTAGGCGTAAAAGGATTAGATTTCAAAGAAACCCTGTCTCTGTGGAAAATGAGACATGGGTGACAACATAAGAGCTTGCAAACTCCGATGCCCTTCTTGCACTGGTGAGAGCAATCAGTCAAACTGTTTTCCATGTTAAGGACCTCAAATCAGCCAGGTTAGAATGTTCAAAAGGAGCAAGTGTTAGCTTCTCTAATGCAAAATTAAGATCCCAAAGAAGGACCACCATTTTTCTTGGGAGGCCACTTATGCAAAGCCCACTTCAAAATGAGGAGGATCCATTGGTAGACATGCTAAAATTGCCAATAAATGAACCTTGATAAAGGAGTATGAAATGCCTTGAATGGGTGCTGGTCATGTTGTTGGCACTAACTAAAAAACCTTTTCCATTTGCTAATATAAAACTTGCTAGTAGCAGGCTTTCTTGCCTCCATCAGTACCTGCTGCATATCCTCAGCAAACAGGTACCGAAAGAGAATTAAGAGGTTTACCATCATAACATCGAACCTGGCATCTTCAAATAGTGACATCTCTGAACGAAAATACCGTATCATGAAACACCGGCAATGAAACATGTCAAATTGGAAATATGCATGATGTCAAAGTCAATGTTTTTTTTACTTTGAAGTACAAAGGTGCTTCGGCTTTATCTACATTCGTAACAAATTCAGTCGACATTGTGGATTACTGCAGCACTTCTTTCGCAAATTACAGTGTCGAGGACATGCCGTTTGACTATATGATGGTAAACCAAATTAAGACCCTATCATCCAGGTAATCAAAGTTGATTAACAGGGTGTACCAAACACCCCAGATCTTGTGTGAGTAGATCCATTCTGTAAGGAAGCTTGCGATAATTGCTCTGACCATTTTCAAAAGAAAAGTGAACCACTGTTACCTGGGCTAGAAGGGATTCACCACAATGATCTTGGGGGATTCCTTCTGACACTTCAGAAGTACCCTGGATATCACTGGAAAGAGTGAAATGCATACAGGAACATTCCAGTTAAAGGAAAAGAAAAGACATCTGTTTCCAAGCCTTCTTGAATGGAGTCTTGGAGAAGAATCTTGCCACCTAACTGTTCAGAGAGGAGGCAAAAAGGTCTACTTGAGGAACTTCCCACATATGGATCAAATCTTGGAAGAACCCCTCATCTAGTTTCCATTCATAAGTGTCTGTCCTTGTCCTGCTCAGCTTGTCTGCCTAACAGTTTCACTCTGATGGAATGTAGAATGCCCGTAGATAGAGATTGTGCTCTGAAGCTATGTCCCAAAACCTGGCTAATATGCAAAAAGAATACAACCTGGTTCCCCATTGCTTGTTGATGTACCACGTGACTGTGGTCTTGTCATTAACATCTTGAAGAGGTCCAATAGAGCAAAGATGACTCACAGAGTTGAATACTTAATCAGGGCAATCATCTTTTTTTATATATATGTGCTTGCAAGTACATATATATCAGGCATCTGTGGTGACTGAATGCTTTGGAAGAGGGACGTAAAAGGGAATACCTAGATTTAGGGATATTTGCTGTCACCACCAGTTGATTTTGCTTCTGACAAACATCAGCAATGGAATTTGAAAAGACAAAGGATGTCGGGGCTGGGACAAATGAGACTTCAGATACCACTGTATCTTTCTCATGTGGAGTCTTGTCAGGGTTATCACGAGAATCACAGAGCCAAGAAAACTAAAATCCTGAGGTATTTCCTCACAATGACCAAAGTCTGAGTGGAAGAGCTAGAAACATATCAAGATAAATATGCATTTTTTCTTGTGGAAGAAAGCTCTTTGAACTGAGGTGTCTAGTTGACATCCCAGAAACACAATCCTGTGAGAAGGAAGACATATGAATGTTCTCTTGGAATCCCAGCTTCTGTAAGAGACTTCTCACCCGAGAGAGAAAGAGAGAGAGAGAGATTCCCGACTCTAAAAAAGACTCTGCCAAGATAAGATTCCCGACTCTGAAAAAGACTCTGCCAAGATAAGCAAGTCATCTAAATATGGAAAAATGTGGATATACTATAGCCTACAAAGAACTATAATGGAAGACTGATCCTTTGTGAACACTCTTGGCGCACTGGGTAGTCTAAAGGATAAGCAGAGAAATGATAATGTGATCCAGACACACAAAACCTTAAGAAACACCTGAAATCTGGATTAGTAGGGATGTGATACTAGGCATCTTTTACTTCGTGTTACCAGGAAACTTGAATGAGGAAGAATAGGTAACAGGTTGTGAAGTGACATTTTGAATTTGGGCACTATCGCAAACAGGTTTAGGAAAGAAAGGTCCAGAACTGTTCTCAAAGCATTCTTTTTCTTTGGCGTTAATAATATCCTTGAATAAAACCCCTTTCACACCTGGGAAGGGGGAACTGCTTCTATCACTCCTTGGGACAGCATGTGATGAAGGGCAGGTAGAAATAAAAAAAGAGAGTCAGGTCTGGAGATGAGGAATTACCCCCCCCTGAAAAGGAAGAATTTCCTCCCATTGCCATCTGTAACCTTGATGAATGATCTTCTGATCCAATTTGCCAAAAACATCTCTTGCCAAAGAGAAAAGTGGAGATTCAGACTTTGTAGAACACAAAAGAGGGCGCCAGGGTGAGGGGAACAAAGTTTTTTTTTTTTAAATAATCATTCTGATTTACTGGACTATCAGAATGCCATTTTCATTTCTTCTTAAACGTCTGTTTACCTGCATTTTGATGAGACTGTTCCTTACCAAAATTGGATGAGAAGTTAGAGAATTCCTTGGAAATTTTGGAAAAAGAGGGCTGAAAAATCTTAGAGATTTCCTGCATTACAAATCAGAGGAGAAATCTCTGTCTGTCCCTTCATCCTCCTGTCCAGAGGATGAAGGGACAGATACAGTTTTCTCCTCTGATTTCTGATTCAGACTTAGAATAGAACTCAGTTTCGGATTCTCCTTGTGGAGATTTCTCTGTCTCAAACTATTTCTAGAATGTGCCAGTGTTTTCAGTGAGAGAACTCTGAGGTTTCTCAGTCCTTAGAAAATGCTGTGAGCCTTTACAAGGAATTTCCAGAACTACTCCTGTCTAAGGAAATTTGAGGAGTAGATACATGCTTAGTTTTCTGCTTCTTTTTGACAGTAAAATGCGGCCAACAGTGTTGTTAGTGGTGACAACAGCTTCCTTTGGGATGGGCACAACATTCTGACAAAACAGGAAGCCTCATCTATTCCCTTTCCCAGGACCAACAGGACTGACACTGAGGGGACCCTAACAGCCACAGAAGATGTGGTTAACCCCAGGTTGAGAGGGGTTGTAGGTGCTACACCACAAGGATTACGGGTAAAAGATGAGTGGTCTGAGGTACAATTAATAGCCACAGCACAGTCATCCAATTGTGACTGAGGCAAATATTTAGCCTGCTGTGGTGGCAAAAGGTGTTTGCTTGACTTTTTTCTTTCTGTGGCTAGATAAAGAAACAAATGTGAGGCAGACAGTTTCTTCCATGGTCAAGCCAAAAATGGTGCCTATTTCCTGTGGAAAACAAGCAGTAAATGCCAATAAAAAATAAAGTCTTTAAAAGTCACTTTTTGCTCAGACAAACACAGTAAAATGTATCTTTAAATACTTTCCCATTCCCAAAAAGTAAAATAAACACAATTTATCCACAGAAAAAGATGGTTGTCAGTTACTTTATACAACTTTTAAACTGACAGAACAAAAAAAAAGAAGAGGATGACTTTTTAAAAGGACAGTACACTCCCATGACAGTTCATTAAAACACAATATCCTAACATTAAACTAACTTTTCCGGAAGAGGAAATTATAAATAAAATTATTAAATGGAAGGTTTTGCTCCCAAAGGGAACTTATCTACCAGGCAAAGGCAAACAGCACAAGTTGACTACTGATCCTTGAAAATCACAGAGGAGCATACTCTTTGGCTGCAGTAAAGCTATGAAGGGCTCGGTGCCCAAACTTGTCTTTTATTCAACTCAGCTCCAGCTGCCTGACAAATTTGTGTGTGTGTGGAAGGTGCCCTGAAATTTTGGAAGCTGTTAAATTCTTGGCAGGATATAACCCATACCGCTAACGCTGCTGCAGGAATGATCAATATGATGAACACTTAGTGACTGCCCAAAGAACGATGTAAGCAGATCTGTGACACAGACTCAGCTAGGACATTGACAGCACTTTGCTCTAGACTTCACTGTATTCACAGCAGCTTAGAAAATAACAATTTCTTCTATTTCAAAAAGTGACTGCATCCATGAAGATATGATCTGCTTGCAGGTACTTTTTTTTTTTTTGTTAAAGACAGTAATGGTTTTGCACTTCGTCTTTAAAAATGTAATTCTCACACTGCAGGTCTTTTAAGTGCGAGTCCTGGGTATCAGCAGGTGCCTTATTAGGTCTTTCAAGCCCTTGTTTTTCTTTCTGAACACTTCACTATTAGCATTTAAAAAGTCCAAAAAAGTATCATAAAACAACTAACCATTTTAAATCTGGGAGCGTCGTCAGTTTTCCACAGCTTTATTTGGAGATGAGGGGGTCTTTATTAAGTTAACTGATGAATTTTTCTACTAAACTTCTAGTCTGTACAAGGAAGACAGATTTAAGAAGGAAGAATATTCATTAACAGAGTCCTTAAACTAATGGAATTCAATCTTAGACATGTACAAATGGATACCTTAGAAAAGACCTAGAAAGATGATCTTTTCAGACTCTTGTCACTTCTAAACGCAGACTAATATTTGTTTGATAAAGGTATCAATGCAGGTTCTGGCAGCTTCATAATGGCTACCTCCATTGTTAAAATATCCTCCAGTAAAGTGTTACCAGGAAAGGATGGCTGTATAAAGAAAATGGTGGTCTAGCAAGAAAAAAAGGAGGTTCTAGTATTTCTGAAAACTTTTAATGTGATAGGTACCTCCATAGTAAAATGCTTAGATCCAATTGAACACAAGCAACACAAACACCAAATACCAGCAAAGTTATTTGGTATACTGCCTTTTTGACATCCCTGTGGAGAATTTTGGTATTTTAGGTGATGACTTTATATCCCTATTTCCAGAGCTGTCTGAAAAGGTATATCTTCTGTAGCAGCAACATAACTGCATATCTTAACCTTTTTGTAGTCTGTCTACCACTAAAGAAGGTGCTCACACACGCTTATCTTTAGACCACACCAAGGTTGTTGAGGAGAAAGAAATTTGGCACTTTAGATGACAAAGTACAGTTGTGTACACTTACCATAAATGTAGATGTTCGAGTGTCTTCACTGTTGCAGTCATCACTGTAGGGTTCTTCCTGCCGGCAGGCAGCCCTCGGTCGGCCAGAATCCCAAAGTCTGGGTCCGGCGTCGGCTGTTCAGTCATGCTCCCTGACGTCAGAGCGCCAGGAGTACAAAGCTGCCAGCCAACGCCATGTTCTCCAGTTTTTCTTGCCCCAGATGTCAGGTGCCCAAAAGTGAAGGCTAATAGTAAAACAAAAATGTAACATACAACAAATCCCATACTCTGTAGCAAATACACCCCAGAAGAAGGGTGAAGTAGGAAAGCACAGTAATGAGAGTGTAAGAGGGGTCAGGAGGGTGGGTAACCCAGACTGCAACAGTGAAGACACTCGAACATCTACATTTATGGTAAGTGTACACAACTGTACTATGTTCATCGTGTTTCACTGTTGCAGTCATCACTGTAGGGTTGAATCCCAAAGCTGAGATTGAGAGGGTGGTGGTTATAGAGTAGAAGGGGCGGCTAGAAGGCCCTGCAAGACTGCAGAAGCAAAGCCTGCCCTAGACTTAGAGTAAAGTGGGAGATTATAGTGCTTAGAGAAAGTATGCACTGAACTCCAAGTTGCAGCTTCCAAAATATCTTTGGTAGGTACTCCCCTGAGAAAGGCAGATGAAGTAGCAGCAGCTCATGTAGAGTGAGTTCTAATTTTTTCTGGGATTTGCTTTCCATGATGAGAGTAACAAAATCTGATTCCATGAGCAATCCATTTAGAAATGGTCTGTTTTGAAATAGCTTTGCCTTGAGAATTTGTTGCATAAGAAACAAACAGTTGCTCTGTTTTCCTGATATCCTTGGTTCTGTCCAGGTAAAAACGTAGTTGCCTGTGTACATCCAAAGAATGCAAGATCCTCTCCCCCTTATTTTGTGGATTAGTGAAAAAAGTTGGCAGGTGAATAGTTTGATTTAAAGCCACTTTGGAAACCACTTTAGGCATGAAAGTATGATTAGTCCTTAAAGACACCCTACCTTGGTGAAAAATAATATAAGGTTCCACAGCCATGAGAGCTTGTAACTCGGAGACTCTCCTGGCTGAGGTCAAAGCCAGTAGGATAGCTGTATTCCATGATAAATACTTAATGTCAGATGTGGCAGCAGGCTCAAAAGGAGGCAGAGTGAGTTTTTCCAGAACATAGTTGAGGTCCCAGGCAGGTATGGGTGGTGTCCTAGGGGGCCTTAAATTCTTTGCTCCTCTGAGGTATTGTTTCAGAAGTGGATGCGAAAAGATTGGAGGGTCTGTATTGTAATGTGCAGAGATAGCTGAGGCATGTATTTTTATGGAGGAGAAGGATAAACCCTTATGTAGCATATCTGTCAGGTAATGTAAAATCAATGGGATATTAGGAATGAGAGGATCCGAATCCTGAGCATGCATCCAGGTGCAAAATCTCTTCCATTTACCTGCATAAGATTTTCTAGTGCTAGGCCGTCTGGCTTCTAAGATGACATCCATGACCTGTTTGGGAAAGGTAGGAATAGTCATAGACCCTGAATTCGCCAAGCTGCCAGGCTGAGAGTTTTGATATGAGAGTGCAGAACCTGGCCCTGGTGTTGGGACAAAAGATTTGGAATCTGAGATAAAATCCAAGGAGGCTCCTGGGATAGATTCATCAGTGTTGAGTACCAAAATTGATGAGGCCAATTTGGGGCCAGTAAAATCATCTTGGGTTTGTCCAGTTTGATCTTTAATAACACCCGTGGAAAAGAGGTAGTGGAGGAAAGGCATACCCCAAGAGGTTTCTCCAAATGAAAGAGAGAGCATCCACTTTCCATGCTAGTTTGCGAAATGTCCTTGTGCAAAAAATCTGTAAATGGTGGTTGAGGGGGGATGCAAATAGATCTATGTCCGGGCAGCCCCAGGCTTCTGTAATCATCTTGAATATTTAGGTGTCTAACACCCACTCGTGTGTGTCTGACAGGTTCCTGCTCAGGCTGTCTGCCAGAATATTTTGTTTCCCTGGCAGGAACTGAGCTTGTAGATCCACTTTGCAAGCTAGAGCTGTGTTCCATAGAGTCATGGCTAGTCTGCAAAGGGGGTAGGAGTGTGAACCCCCTTGCTTGTTTATGTACCACATAACTGTGGTGTTGTCTGTCCGTATCAGTAGTTGTCCTGGCTGTAGAAAATCCCTGAAAGCCAAGAGGGCATTCTGTACTGCTAACATCTCTTTTAAATTGATATGTAGGTGCTTCTTATCCTGTGTCCAATAACCTTGCAGGCCTTTCCCCTGCAAGTGTGCTCCCCATGCGTAATCCGAGGCGTCCGTGGTTAACACTTGGCTGGCTGGAGGCAGACTGAAGGCTTTCCCTTTGTTGTGAAGACATGCCATGGTCCACCAATGGAATTCCTTTTGTAGGCAAGGCAAGACAGCAATCTGTGTGTCTAGACTGTGGCAATGCTGAGACCATACACTTTTTAGGTACCATTGTATTTTTCTCATATGTAGTCTTGCATTTGGTATGAGAAGGATGCAGGAGGCCATGTAACTCAGAGCCTGCAGGAATTTCCTTGCAGTTAGCTGAGACATTAATGCCAAGGTTTTGAAAGTTGAAGCCAGCTGTAGTTGATTTTCGGATGTCAGGAAAGCCATCTGGGTTGTTGTGTTTAGAAGAGCACCCAGAAAAGTTATCTGTTGTGTGGGTGTCAATTTTGACTTTTTTATGTTCACAGTGAATCCCAGGTACTTGAGTAGATTTTGAACAAATTCCAGGTGCTGGAGTAAGACACCCTTGCTGTCTGCTTGAAAAAGGCAGTCGTCCAGATAAGGGTAAATTTGAATTCCCTGGAGTCTGTAATAAGCTACTACTGGTGCCAGGCACTTGGTGAAGACCCTGGGTGCAGTAGACAAGCCAAAGGGCAGTGCAGAGAATTGGTAATGTTTCGAACCGGCCTTGAACATGAGGTATTTTCTGCACTCCTGTCTGATAGGGATATGTAGGTAAGCCTCCTTTAAATCCAATGTCACCATCCATGCATTTTTGCTCAACATTGGCAGGAGCTTTGGTATCTCCAGGAAAGTATTTAAAACTGACAGATCCAAGATAGGTCTCCATGAATTTTGTTTTCTGGGAACTAGAAAGAGCCTTGAGTAAAAGCCTTGCCCAGTCTCTGATTGTGGAACCAGTTCTATGGCTCTCATAGCCATGAGGGAACCCACCTGGTTTAATGCCTCTGCCCATTGATGTTTTGGTAGGGCTGGCCATCCGTTTGGTCTTGGCAAGGTATGAAAGTGGAATTTGTAACCTTTTGAAACTACATCCAGAACCCACTTGTCTTGGGTTATGTAAGTCCAATTTTGTTGAAAAAGAGAGCATTTTCCCCCTAGGGGGGCTTCCAGGAGAGAAGTTCCTGGAGCCATGCAGGGGGAGTCATTGAGCTAGTTTTCTATAAGATTGAGGTCTGTCCTCTCCACCCCTGGGGGTGGAAGCACTCCACTGTCTAGGTCTGTAAGAGGTCTGTGCTTGGGCCCTCCCTCTGGAGTGTTTATATCTACCCCTCTGAGGCCTGTCCGAGCTGGGAAAGGACCAATTTTTAGATGGCCAATTTCTGCTAAATCTAGGGGGCTGAACTTGTAAGAAATCCTTAACTGTTTGCATGGATTTTGCCTTATCCTCCATTTTCTTTATCACCTCTTCAGCCTTAGACCCAAACAAAACATTATGCTGAACAGGAGCATCCAGTAACTTTGCTTTCACTTGATCAGGTAAATTTTGTTCCTTTAACCAAGCATGCCTTCTAATGACTGTGCCAGTGGCAGCTGCCTTGCATGAAGCCTCCAAGGCATCAAAACCACAGTGTAAACCATGCTTCCCCACTTGCTCAGTAGCATGCATCAAATCGTGTAATTCCTTATTATCTGCACATGCAGAAATGGTACTTAGCTTTTGTTTCATAACAGACAGCAGGAATTGCTGATATTTTAGCATATGAAATTGGCAATTTAAAGCCCTGATAGATAAAGTAGCAGAAGTGTACACTTTTTTGCCCCATCTCTCCAAAGCTCTGGAATCCTTATCTGTCAGAATAGGGTTTTTAGCAGAGGCGGCCTTAACACCCTTAGGACCCTGAGAAATGGTTTCTGGATCAGCAGCAAGATTTTTGTAAAGGAACTGGTGGGAGTCAGGGACCCTGTAATATCTGTCAGGCTTAGCAGGGGTTGGAGGAAAAGAGTCAGGAGTTAAATTAGCCTCAGAAAAGGCATCATCCACAATATCCAAAATAGGAGGAATACCCAGGGGTCTATGTTGGGGAAGAAGAAGGAAATCCCTAAGCCTTCTCTTAGATTCAGAGTACTCTTGTCCTTCCCAGTGAAAATGTTCCCTCATGTCATGTAAAGTTTCCCCAAAAGAAAAATCCTCAGGGGATAAGCTGATGGAATGGATTCCTCAGCATCAGAATCTTCATAAGGAGGGAAAGTATATTCCTGTTCAGAGGAAGACACTGAAGAAATAGATGCCTGATCAGAGGATTCAAGATCCAATTCTTGCCTTGGCCTTTTGTCTGGAGGGGGATGTGAACCCCTAATCATAGTTAGTAAGTCCTCCGCCATTTTAAGCAGTTGTTTCTGAGATTTGCGTCCCGGATCAGAAGAGGCCTGGGCTGGTGTCTTTGATTTAGGAGGAGTCTTCGCCTTTGTCTTTGGTTTTGCCTTAATCAGAAGCTGTGTAGGCCTGAAAATCCCCTCGGAAGCCGGTACCTGCACAGCTGCTCCGGACCCATCCGAGGGAGCACTGTCTGAAGGTCCTGCAGCTGGAGTACTCAAAAGCCTAGTTGGCTCCTCGTGGGAGTCCGTTTTGGCAATCAGTTCTGAAATGGCCGACGACATGGGCTGCGAAAGCGCCTCACTGACGATGGCCGAACCTGGAGCTGGCTCTGCTTGTAAACCGTCGTCTGATTTGGACCTCGGAGGCCTGTCCTTATCCTTGCGTCTTTTGTGGACTCCGGTAGTCGGAAGCGTGTCCGACGACATTTTATAATTAAATCGCCTGCCAAAGTAGTGAAAAGCAAAGTCGTACCTCCGCTTAATCGTACGTTGGTTAAATCTAGCACAAAACCGACAACTAGCTACGTCGTGGTCAGGGCCTAAACAAGGAATACAGTAAGAGTGGAAATACTTATGAGCTATTTGCTTCCCACAAGAAATACAATTATTAACTTTTTCTGACATCGGACTGGAGCAAGAAAAAAGTTTCCCCAATGGGGTACTTAGCTTTGAGAAGAAGTAGTAAGTCTTCGGACTGAAGTACGAAAAAATATCAGGAGTCAGCCGACCGGCACTTGCGAACTGCTTCCACCACACGGCAAGAAAGACTGGAGAACATGGCGTCGGCTGGCAGCTTTGTACTCCTGGCACTCTGACGTCAGGAAGCATGACTGAACAGCCGACGCCGGACCCAGACTTTGGGATTCTGGCCGACCGAGGGCTGCCTGCCGGCAGGAAGAACCCTACAGTGATGACTGCAACAGTGAAACACAATGAACATCTGTATATATCTACTTTAGACTCTGAAAGGAATTACCAATCTCCTTGAAGATTCACCTTCTCACATAGCACACTGGCTTTTCTTTCCTGTTTTCTTGTTAGGTGCTACCTCCATGTCTTGAAAAGAGTAATGAAAAAAAGTTATGCTCTCACCATAACATTCCATTTGTGTTGCCCATTCTCATTCTTCAACTGTTGGGTTTGGAGCTGACCCTCGGATCTGACTCGGCCATTTTTTTTCAGCTTGTGGAACACTGAAACACTTGAGCTCCTCCCTTATCCACAATGCCCCAGACAACCAACATACGTCAGATCTTGTTTGCTGTCCTTTAAGCTTGTGAATATAATGCAACAGAGAGAACTGCATCTGGAGCTCAAATAAAGGAACACTGGTTCCTTCAGCATCTTTCAATCCTTCCAAAAGTTAAACATGGAGAGGTTGGAAGGAGGAAAGCTGAGGAAGAATGAAAATGGACTGTGCAGATGGAACATTATGGTGACTACATAACTTTTTTTATCTGATGCTGTCATTTTCATTCATTCCTCAACTGCTGGGACACAGTCCCCAGCTACCTATATCCTGGGAGGACTCTAAGGAAGGATATTCCTAAGCACCGCTGAGCCAAAGGCTGCTCTTCCCCTAGAGATCAGATCCAATTTGCAATGTGCAATACAGGTATGAAGATTAGCCCAAGTTGTGGCTACACAAATATCATCCAGTGAGGATCTAGATAGAAAGGCTGAAGAAATTGCCATAGATCTGGTGGAATGAGCTTTTGGCGGTTTTGGTAAAGACATACCCAATTTTTCGTAAACAAAGGTAATACAATCAGTTAACCATTTAGCTAAAGTCGCTTTAGAAACTCGTTTGCCCAGTTTTGATTTTGAAAAGGAAACAAATAACTGTTCAGATTTCCTCAAATTCCTGGTTCTATGTAGATAAAACCGTAATTGTCTGTGAACATCCAAAAGGCATAACATAAAATACTCTCCTTTGTTGGAACATTTTGGAAGAAAACTGGAAGGTTGATAACCTGATTAATGTTGGATTCTGACACCACCTTAGCAAAAGCACGAACATACAAACTGATAGAGAAACAAGAAACAGTCTGCCAGCAACAAATAACTCACTTTATTACAGGATAAAATGTAAGAGCTTTTGTCTACCAATGTCCGAGACTTCATCACAAATCACCTTAGCAAGAAAGGAGGGGTTGATTCATCAGGATAACCTATCCTTACGGAAAATCAAATGAGGCAACTTGGGAGACAGGCCCTGAAATTCTGAAACTCTTTTAGTGGCGGTAATTGCCACTAAAAAGACAGTTTTCCAGGTCAAAAATTTTAGTTCATACTTAGCTGATGGTTCAAATGGAGATCAATGATTGTGAAACAATATTTAAATCCCATTGGGGAGTGGGGTCTTAACGGGGGTTTAGAAGAAAGGCTCCTTTTTCAAAGACTTTACAAAGTTTGGAAGAAGCTAAAGATTAATTATTTACGTCAATAAATAAAAGGCACTTTAACAGTAGAAGACCTAGCACCTTCATTGAAAATTGCAGCTAAAAATTCAAGAACTTTAAGTACTGGTACTGAAAAAGGATCAATATCTTTTTGCTGCTGTGACGTCCCCACTCTGGGCCAGTAATCAAGGAGCCTGAATCCTCACAACTGACACCTGAGAGGGACGTTCACTTGGAATACAAATGGATACACTCGGTATATTCAGATGCAGACCTCTCTGCATCAAGCACAATTTCCCTTAGGAACACACAGGGAACACACTCAGCCCAGGGTCTGGGTGTCTCTGTCTCCCTCCAGGTCCCCAGTAAGACTCCCCCAGTGGTACAGCTGTAGGGTTAGGTCTTCAGCCGAGTGTCCAAGCCAAGTCCTCCAGCGCCCACTCCATGAAACCAGTGCTGTGTGTCCCTGCTCCAAGCAGCCGAGACACGCACAGTCTTTGAGATTTAATTTATAAAAGACACACACATATAAAAGACACACACACACACACACACACAGGAAAGGCTGGCACAAATTTACTAGCTATGCCACCTTCTGTCCAGACTATAAGGTAGTTTCACTGCCACCAGTCAGTTACTATAAAGCTCTTAAAAGGGTAACCAGTTATATTGAGTGAAGTCAATATTAATACAAATGGTAATGTTGACCAAACATCAAGGCTTTCAGGACTGGCCAGAGTTATCACCAAATAAATATAGGCAAATACTGTCAACATTTAAATATTTTCCTAAAAGGACCAGCCACAATGAGAAGTTTAAATGTATTTAATAATAAATAATAAAAGAACATGAAAATACTAAATATAGGTACATAGGTGTGTACTAGGCTAATGGCCCTGGAGCCTTTACAAGCCTAGCCCATAGGATTACCCTGGCGTTGTGCCACCAGACCTTAGTTTCCAGTGCCTCTGCCGAGTACAGCCACTGGAGTTATCCCTGGGGTGAATTTTCTATTTCCCATCCACTCATCAAGATTTCTCTTGAAGAGGGCCAGTGAGGTGCTCTGCTTGACATGTATGGGAAGTCTATTCCAGAGCATGGGCAGTCTCTGGGTTATGAACCTGTCCCACCAGCATGTTTTGTTGATTGTGGTAATGACTTTGATGTCTCTGGAGAATGTGGTGTGGAGGGATTGGGATTTCTTTAGATGTAACATTTCTAACAGAGCTGTGTCAGACATCGCTTTGTCAGTCAAGCAGAGATCGCATCTAAGTAGGCAATATGAGATAGAGAATAGTTGGAGTTTTTTGAGTCTGTCCATATAGGACAAGTGTTTAAGGCCTAGGATCCTCTTTGTGAGGTACTTTTGTGGTCTCTCCAGTTGTTGCAGGTGTCTAGTGAGGTACGTGCCAAATGAGGCATTGTACTCAATGATTGCCCTAATGAGGGAAGAGTAGAGGGAGACAATGATCTCTTTCTTCCTAGATGCAAAACCCTTAGTAATGAGATGTGCCAAATAGAAGGACTTTCTGACCACAGTGGCAATGTGGTGGTAAAAAGAGAGGTTGCTGTCAACCTGTGTTCCCAGATCTCTTATAATATCTTCTGTGTTCAGTGGACTACCATTGATGTAGCAATTCAAGGGAACTGGGTTTTTCCGAAGGGGGATGACGACACATTTTTTTGACACGGAGCTTAAGGCCATGGTTCTGACACAGTCAGTGAGGCCTTTCTGTAGAATGTCAACATCAATTGGGGAGTTAATAATAGCTCCCAACTTGCAATCGTCTACGAACTTTGTCAGCCAGAGTCCCTTCGTGTTGGCCTGGACTTCAGAGAAGTAGATACCAAACAGGAGAGGACCCAGGACTGAACCCTGTGGGACTCCACTCGTGACTGGTCTGCAGTCCGACTTGGAGTCAGCTACTTTCACACTGTGGGTTCTGTGAGCCAGTTTGAACCCACTTAGTGATACAGGGGTTGATGTCTAACTTACTGAGTTTTTCTATGATTCCTGAGTGGGGAATGGTATCAAAGGCCTTGGCCAGATCAAGGTAGGCTGTATGAACCACCTTGCTTTTATCCACACTTCTGGTGATTGACTCAAAGAAGTCGGCCAAGTTGAGCAGGCATGATCTACCCTTCACAAAACCAAACTACGTAGGATCCAGAGTTTGGAGATTCCCTGTATCCTTGTTTCTTAGGTCCATGTTGATGCGTTCCATAGCTTTGCATATCTGACTCGTCAGGCTAATGGGGCGATAGTTCCCAGGATATGAGGTCACTCCTACTTTGTGGAGAGGGATGACTGTAGGAGTGCACCATGTAGGGACAAAGCCTGAGGTGAGGCTGTGATTGAACAGGGCACATAGGTGAGGTTCCAGTTCACTCTGTAGTTCATGTAGAACACAGCCAGGGATATTGTCAGGTCCTATAGAAACTGTATTCTTGGCCTTGGACAGTGCTGTTTTACCCTCTGCAGCAGTAATACTGGGTGCCTGGCAATCTACTGGTATTGTGACTGGTCCTTTAGGAGGGGAGAGAGGGGTAAAGTTGGCACTGAATCTGTTGGCCAGTATATTGGCAATATCTGTTGGCTCGGTATAGGAGGTACCATTGCGCAGTAGCTCAGAGCAATCTGGGTATTCTCATGAAGATTCTTTATGTAACTATAGAAAGCCTTGTGGTTGTCTTTACTATCTGCTGAAATTCTGTTTTCATAGCTACCTTTAGAGGATTTGATGAGGGATCTCAACTTTTTGTTGAGGCTGATAAGGGAGTTTTTCCAGTCTTGGGACTTTACCTTATTCTGCATCAGTTTCCTCCTTCTGTTGTAGAGTTTGTTTATGGCAGACCACCACCAGACTGGCTTCCATTTTTTGGAGGAGAGCATCTTGGTTCTATTGGGTATGGCGAGATCAATGCATTTCTGTACGTCTTCGTACAGTGCATTGGTGTATGACTCTGCAGTCATGCAACTATTCGCCACTTGCATGTGTGCCATGAAGTTAGCCACCTCTGTGTCTGGGAGCCCAAAGTTAGCTTTGGAGAAGTTTTTCAAGTGGTTACCTTTGCGAGGGGATGGGGGGGGGGATTTTTCAAGGTGATTAGTTTGTGGTCGGATCTAACCAGGGAGGAGTTGACTACTGGTGTAGAGCAATGGTCGCCCATGTTAATAATGACCAGGTCAAGAATGTTGCTACCTCTAGTTTATTGGAATTAATGAATTCCAGGAAAGGTTGGCCAAGTGTATTGGTACATGAGTAGTTTTTCCAGTTAATAGAGGGGTAGTTGAAGTCGCCCAGTATGAGAGTGTTAGGTTGGATCCTAATATTCTCCAAGGTGCTTAGGAATGTGGAGTGCGAGTCTTGGGACACGGATGGGAACCTATAGCAGGCTACGACCTGAGTCAGTGTCTTACCCAATGTTAGCTGCACCTGAAGTATCTCAGATGCGTTATGTTGGGCTACCAGTCTAGAGGCGTGCTCATCCTTTATGAATATGGAAACACCACCGTCTTTGGAGCTTCAGTCCAAGTTCTGAGGCCGAAAGGTGTGGAATGAGTTATAGCCTGGTAGTGCAGGGGTGTTTTCTGTTGCCTTGAATCAGATCTCTGTTACAGCACAAATGCCAATGCTCTCCATTTTAAGGAGTGCTTCAAGCGAGTGCATTTTGAGATTTAGACTTCTAGCCTTGAGCAGCACGACCCTCACATTGCATTTGTTTGTAGCTGTTACGGCGGTAATTTGGTCTTTGGAACATCGCCTAAAAAAGGCACTACAGGGGTGGCAAGAACCTTGGCCAGAATCCGGAAGCACAGGGGTGACAGATGCAGGCCATCTCTGGCAAAGCATTGAGGTCTGTCAATCATGTCATCACCAGGCAGACAGATACTGGATCCCCTTAGAATGACACCAGAAACTTAGCCAATTGTTGAAATCAATCACTTTCTGCTTGTACTGTGGTATCATTCTGGGTGATGGTAGGATGCTGCTCAGGGCTAGGGTCATACGAGCCTGGGCTACATAATCCGAGAGCTCCTCCATGTCTCTTTTCATGTAGCCCAGGGAGGTACATCTCAGGTCATTCACACCCACATGTACAAAGACAGAGTCATATTTGTACCTGTTGTTGAGGGACCTGAGTGCATGCATTATGTGGTGGATCCTGGTGCCTGACAGACAGCTGACTATTACTTTCTCCTTATTCAACCAAGTGAGTGGGACATCAGTGTGCCTCACTATTGAGTCACCTATGACTAGTATGTTGGGCATGCTGTTTTGCCTTAGGCGCTTTGGTTGAGAGGCACACTGTTTAGGAGAGTTGTGTGTCTCGTGATTAGCGCTGTGATGGTCGAGTACGTTTCTGCCTTGGAGGTCTCTGGTTGTTTGGGTAGATTTTTATTGAGAACCTCCGCGAAGGTGGGTGTGTGGTTTGTGCTTTTATGTGAAGCCAGTGCTGGTGTGTTTTCTGGAGGGCTATGTGCTCCATGTGGTGGGGTGCAAGTGTTGACCTTCTCCTCCTGACCAGCTATTCCGGTCTTGGCTGGAGAGCGCATGGCTTCCAATTTGGATATATAAGTGCATCTCTCACAAGTCTGAGGGTTGGGAGGTAAGAGGAGAGGGCTGTCAGTGTAAATGAGGCAGTTGCTACATTGCCTCAGGATGCCCAAGTTCACCAGGTTAACAGGAGAAAGTACAGGGTACTGACCATTAGACATCCTTGGAGGGGTAGGCATTAATAATAAGTACTGGAGTTGTTTCCTTGTAGAATGTTTAGTGCTGGTAGCACTTGTATGTGCTACAATAATTGCTACAAGAAGTCTGGTAAAGTGCTAAACTAATAAGCTAGTAAAAGTGTAGAAGAGGAGAGAACTGGCAGATCTAAGGGAAAAATTGAAGAGCGGACTTTGGCACTGCTCAGAAGCTTACAAACAGTCCTGGATACAGCAAATCTGTATCTGGACTAGACTAGTTACAGGAAAGGTGGGAAACAGGCACAAATACTGGCTTTTAAACCAGAAAGTTGAACGAGATGGAAAAACTGCCCAAATGGTCAATAAATAAGAAGTTATGTACCTACCATAACGTTCCATGTTAGTTGTCTTCTCTCGCCTTCTTTCTTGCTTGATGGGTTCGGAGCCGATCCTCGGCTCCGACTCGGCACTTGCTAAGCTCGAGAGTCACTTTTACCAGCTCGAGGCAGCCCCATATCCCATGATGCAAGGCGGTAAGTACCCAGATCTCGTTTGATGACAAAGGGCAATAGCACCAAGCATAAATACTTCCCAAAGGAAGAAAGAAAGAAAGCCTACAGGATGAAAGAAGGACCAGCTCTGAATGGTCTTAGCATAATAATTCCTTGTAGAAAGGTCTGTCCAGGCCTGGGGGAAGGAGGGAGGGTCGCAAGAAAGAAGGCGAGAAGACAACTAACATGGAACGTTATGGTAGGTACATAACTTCTTAATGTTAAGTTGTCAATCTCGCCTTCATTCTTGCTTGATGGGACCGCGTCCCTAGCACCTCTATCCTGGGTGGCTCAATGGAACAGACTCTTGAGGACTGTAGAGCCAAAACTGGCACTGTCCCTGGAGGCCAAGTCCAATTTGTAATGGGAAACAAAAGTATGAGGAGTGGCCCAAGTGGCCGCTGCACAAATAGTGTCTAAAGGAAGTCTAGCTTGAAAGGCTGTAGAAGTAGCTAAGCTCCTAGTTGAATGTGCTTTAGGTTTTGAGCACAGCTGTTTTCCCCTGAGCAGATAAATTTCAGAGATGACAGAAGAAAGCCATCTAGATAAAGTCACTTTAGAGACAGGAAGGCCTTTCTTGTTATCCGCATAGGAAACAAATAGTTGATCGGATTTCCTAAATTGTTTAGTTCTGTCCAAATAATATCTGAGTTGGCGGTGGACATCAAGATAATGTAGTTTTTGTTCCGATCTGTTTGAATAGTTTGGAAAAAATACAGGGAGATCAATGGATTGATTCAAATTAGTCTTTGAGGCGACCTTAGGCAAAAAGGTCGGATTAGTTCTCAATGATACTCTGTCCTTGTGAAAGACCAAATAGGGGGGTCGAACCGATAGAGCATGAAGTTCAGACACCCTCCTGGCCGATGTAATAGCTACTAGGAATAATGTTTTCCAAGAAAGAAATTTTAGGGAGCAAGAAACAGCTGGCTCGAAGGGCGGAAGAATCAAGGATGTCAGCACTAAATTTAGATCCCATTGAGGAGGAGGATTCCTGATTGGAGGCTTTAGCAGGAAAATTCCTTTCAAGAAGGCTCTACAAAGCCTATGGGACATAATATTGTGATCTGCGATCCCGACATGAAAGTTCGAGATAGCAGCCAATTGAACTCTAACTGTGGAAGAAGAGGAGCCTGCATGAAAAATCTCCGCTAAGAAGTCCAAAACTGCCTCAACTGGGGCAGTGAAGGGATCAATATTCTTGGCTTTAGCCCAATAAGAGAAACGTTTCCATTTGCTTGTATAAATCCTCCTGGTAGAGGATTTTAAAGAAGCTACTATGATGTCTCTAACAGGGTTAGAGATCAAAGGAAGCCTGGCTAAGGAAGGAAGTGGAGCAACCATGCTGAGAGGTTGAGAGAAGGGATAGACCGGTGCAGCTGACCGGATTGGTGAACCAGAAGATCTGGCACTGGGTCCAGATGCCACGGCTGCACCAAAAGGTGACGATGGAGGAACGGAAACCAAATTTGTCGACGCCAATAAGGAGCAATGAGAATCATTTTGGCTCTCAAAACGGTAGCTTTCTGGATAACTTGAGGGATCAGAGGAAAAGGAGGAAAGGCATAAAGAAGTCCCTGGGGCCAATCCTGGGTCAGAGCGTCTCTGGGGGGATGGCCTGACAGAGGGAAGAGAGAGAAGAAGTCTGGGCATTTGCTGTTTTGGGGAGTAGCAAAAAGATCGCAACATGGCGACCCCATTCCAGAAAAATCTCCTCCACTATAGATTGCTTGAGAGACCACTCGTGAGGCATGAGAATAGCTCTGCTCAATCTGTCCGCTAAAATGTTGGTTTTCCCAGGGATGTGCGTTGCTACCAGAAACCGATGAGAGGAGATCGCCCATTGCCACAGTCTGAGCGCTTCTCGACACAAGGGGTAGGACTTGGTTCCGCCCTGTTTGTTGATATACCAAACTACAGACACGTTGTCTGTGTGGACTGCAATTGTCCCTACAGGAAGAGAGTCGTTGAGGGCTTGCAACGTTAAAAGCACTGCTCTCATCTCTAGGACATTTATGTGCAGGTGGTACTCGAACGGTTGCCACGTCCCATGAACCATCCTGCCCTGATAATGCCCCCCCCCCCACCCGATCAGGGAGGCATCCGTGGTGACAGTGGCTACCGGGGATGGGGGTACAAAGTGTCTGCCTTGGTGAATCTGGGGAGAAGTGATCCACCAAGCAAGATTTTTGCAAATCTGTGTCACCAGAATTTGGTGACGCATTGGAAGTTGTTGGTAAGACCACTGAGTGAACAACATCCACTGAAGAAGGCGCATGTAGAAGCGAGCCAGGGGAAGAAGAGTAATGGCCGCAGCCATGAGACCTAATACCTTTAGAACCATTCTGGCCTGTACTTTCTTGTTGGCTAGAATGATCCTGACATGACTTTGAATGTCTGAAACTCTTTGGTCTGTAAGGGTAGCTGACATCCGAACAGTGTTTAAGTTTGCGCCTATGAAAGTAATAGACTGGCAGGGCAATAAGGATGACTTTTCAAAGTTGATCGAGATGCCCAAATGAGAACAAAGATTTATTGTGTAATCCCTGGCTTGAACAAGCTGATGCCTGGTGGTGGCTGACAGGAGCCAGTCGTCGAGATACGGAAACACCTGGAATCCTTGACGTCTCAGGTGAGCCGTGACCACTGCCATGCATTTGGTGAACACTCTGGGGGCTGTGGTGAGACCAAAGGGCAGGGCTCTGAACTGGAAATGACTGGACCCCAGCCGAAAGCGGAGAAATCTCCTGGAGCGTCTGTGAATTTTTATGTGATAGTACGCATCCTGAAGATCTATTGAGCACATCCAGTTGTCCTTCTGCAAGAAGGGCAGAATCGACTGAAGAGTGACCATTCGGAATCTTGTCTTCCTCACAGACTTGTTGAGTCTGCTGAGATCCAATATGATTCCGGGCTCTGAATGGTCTGTTGTAACTGGCTGAATGGCTCTTTTTTGCAGTAGTTTTGAGACTTCTAACTCTGCAATTTCCCTTAGACCGGGTGGTACATCTGGAAGGGAATTTGAGGGATAGAAAGGACTTTCCTCGAAAGGAATTTTGTAACCCTCGGATATGATCGACTGTACCCATCTGTCTTGAGTGAGAGAACGCCAGGCTTCTGGGTACAGCGATAGTCTTTCCCCGACTGCCTCCAAGGAGGGACAGCCGGGCAACATCTCAGGGATGCTGAAAGGGCTTGTCAGAGAGACTCTCTGTTTCCCTGGTTTTGTGGACCCCTCTGCCTCTAGAGCGGCGTCTGTTGTTGTTACCCCTCTGCCTCTAGGGGTAAACTGACCACGTGAATCCGCGTGTCTCCTTGGGATTTGCGGAACCACATTTTGCCACCCTTCTGTCCTTTGGGATAAGGTCAAGAAGGGGTGGAAAAACGGACTCCTACAGCAGAAAGAGTTTTGCCGTCCTGCTCACACCTGGTCAATGTTTCCTTCACTTGAGGGCCAAACAAAGCTGACCCATCAAAGGGAGAGTTTGTGAAGGATGCCTTAAAGGGATCTGCAAAATTACATAGCCGCATCCAGGCTTGGCGTCTAAGAGCCACACCTGTACCTGCGGCCCTACTCGCTCCATCAGCAGCATATGATATCAGCCGCATGGAGGAGTTTGCAATGGAGTTAAGGGTTCCTAGCTGCGAAGCAATTTTTTCCTGAGCCCCCGCAGCTGTAGGATCCTGTACAACTTCACCTAGCTCCTTAAGGATATCCCTTTGGAGTCTGGTGAAATGACAAAGGTAATTCAGCGAACGCATAGCAAAGGTCGCTGAAGAAAACATCCGCTTACCATATCTGTCCATGGTCCTAGAGTCCTTATTAGGAGGATAGACAGGTACGGAAGGATCTGCAAGTTCCTTCTTGGTGGCAGCCGCCACCACCATGGCATCAGCGGGGACACCTTTTGTAAGGAATTGCTTGTCCGACGGGGCAGTAATAAATTTGGAATTCCTCCTAGGGACAGGCTCTACAGAGTCAGGAGCAGCCCACGCCTTTCGAGCAATCACCTGCATAAGGGGGTCGAAAGGCGGAGACACCCAGGAGGTGGAGGGCCGAGATCCAAACGCCTCTAGGTATACTGACTCATCCTCAGAGGGATTATTGGTGGGCCAGTTTCCCCTCTGTCTAAGGAGTTCTAGGATGTCTGAGAAGGAGACATCCTCAGAGGGGGATCTTGGGGATCCCTCTGACTCATCTAAGTCAGTATCTGAAGTGATAGACTCGGGGGAGTCTACGTGTTTCCTCTTACATGTCCTCTTCCGCGGAGGATCCCCCGACAAATCAGGAGAATCCTCGGAAGAGGGATATTCCCAGTGGGGAAACCTGAGGCGGAGGATCTCTGGGTCCTGGAGCAAGAGAAGTGGCAGAGATGTCAACAGGCACCATAGAGGGAGGAGCTAAGGGAACAGACTGCTGGCTGAGACCAGTGGCCAGCACACTCTTCATCACCTCGAAGGCCCCCCTCCCAGGAAGGTCCGAGAGAACCCGCTCCGAAGAACTAGGAACTCCAGGACCCACCGAAAAGGAGGGCTCCGAGGCAGATGTCGGAGCCGAGCTCACCAAGGCCGAGGCTCCAAGGGGAAGAGCGGGCTCGGACAAGGGTCCGATGCCACTCACCCCCTCGGAGACCAGGGAAGCCCGGCCACCGAATCCCTCTAAGGAAGGTCTCGAAGAGGAGATAAGAGTAGAGGCTGAAGGAGCAGAAAGGGGTATCTGTCCCTCAGCCATAGCAGAAACTATTCCCGAAGACTCCAACTCCAAACTCTGAGGTAGAGTCGAAGGAGGAACTGCAATGGGGTGTGGACTAATAGTCGTCTGCTGAGACGGACTATGTAGCATTTGGGCCAGTGCCTGTGACTTTAGTAATCTACTGACCACTCTCTCCAAATCATGGTCAGAAAGCCTGGATGACCTTGAAGATCGGCTCCGATGGCTCTGCTCCGAGAGGAGAGGCGAAGCCGGAGCCGAAAGTATAGGCTCCAAGGAAGGGGACCTAGACCTCTTCCTCGAAGGAACCATCGGAGCCGATGAAACCACTGAAACTGTCGGAGCCGATAACTTATCGGCACCGACAGGTAGCTTCGATGCATCGGCTCCAGCCGGAGCCGATACAGCCATAAATGTAAGGGTGTCGGAGCCGATCGGAGCCAACACCGATGCCTGGGCCACATGGTGGTCGGAACCGATCGGAGCCGACACCGAAGTGGTCGAACCAGAGTCGGCACCGATAGCCACCGGTGCCGAAGGTTTAGGTAAACCAGAATCGGCTCCAGCCGAGCCGATCTCGACTCTGAATGAGTCGGGCCGAGGCCACAGGCTTGGACACAGAAGCCTGGGCCTTGGAAGACTTAGAAGTCTTAGATGGGGCCGACTTAGCCGGAGAGCCCTCCGGCTTAAGAAGGCCCCTCAAAATCAATTTATTTCTTCTTTCCTGCAGGACTCTCTGGCTAAAGGAATGACATATAGCACAGGAGTCCTGCAGGTGAAGAGGCCCCAGACAGTAAAGGCAAGAAGTGTGACCGTCTGTCAGAGACATCTTCTGACAGCACGAGTCACACTTCTTAAAGCCTGAGACCCTTTCTTTAGACATGGTGATAAACACACACACACAACACCAGTCCAAGAAATTAAATTAAATTTACCAAAAGGTATCAATAACAGACACACACACACACCCTAACAGGGGGGGGATGGGATGGGTGAAAGTCTGACTAAAAGTTATGAGGAGACAGGGAAATTTTCTGTCAGAAAGAGTTTAAAACTAAGTTAAAACTAATAACTTTAAGGTTTTTTGTAAAAAGGGGCTAAAATAGAAAAGTAACAATTCACTTACCAGGAGCTGGTAAAAGGAGGACCTCATCAGCGAAGCGGCAAACGAGATCTGGGTACTTACCGCCTTGCACCATGGGATATGGGGCTGCCTCGAGCTGGTAAAAGTGACTCTCGAGCTTAGCAAGTGCCGAGTCGGAGCCGAGGATCGGCTCCGAACCCATCAAGCAAGAATGAAGGCGAGATTGACAACTTAACATCTACAATTTCAGAAACCACTCCTCTTGTGGTAGACAGGCTACCTAGTGCTTACCACTCCCACTGATAAGATAGAAGGCTTCCCTCCAACAAAGAAAGGCTTGGGGGGCTCAGAAGCTTACATACAGTCCTGGATACAGCAAATCTGTACCTGGACTCGACAAGTTACAGGAAAGACGGGAAACAAGCGCAAATGTGGGCTTTTAAACCAGAAAGTTGAAAGAGATGGAAAAACTGCCCGAACGACCACTAAACTACAATTTCTGGGCCAGAAACCACTCCTCTTGTGTAGATGGGCTACCTAGTGCTTACCACTCCCACTGATAAGCTAGACGGTTTCCCTCCAACACAGAAATGCTTGGGGGGGGTGTTCAGAAGCTTACCAACAGTCCTGGATACAGCAACTCTATCTGGACTAGACTGGTTAAAGGAAAGGCAGGAAACAAACTTAGAATTTTTTTTTCAGAAAGCAGATAAAACAGCACTAAAAATAATTGAAAGTGCAGTGCAAGCTGGCACACTTGAGTGTGTAGCAGTATTAAAGCAAATACAGTTTAAATAAATGCAATTTAGTCAAAATGTATTCCGAACTGAATTCAGTTGTTCTTTTATTCAACTCTGAACAGTTAAATAAAAAAAACAAAAGTAACCACAGTGTAAAATATAACTAAAAAAAGTCCCAAACCATACAATATGAAGCAGTAGGAAACACTTCCAGTCCGCCAAGCTTTTCAGTCTAAGCTATTTTTATTCTTCCAACTTACACTGTGAAGCAGTAGGAAACAGTACCAGTCAGCCAAACTCTTCAGTCCAAGCTGTTTTTATTCTTCCAACATACAAAGACACAGATTGAGTTCTTTCATTCCCCTGAAACTGGGGATTTCATCTTCTGAACATTTAAAAAGTGCAAAAAATATATACTTATCAGCTGAGAAGCACACTAGTGCACATGGTCAGAAAACAAGGAGATTTTTTTTAGTAAAGTGCAAAGGGAGAAAGGAGGAGCAAAAGATAATTCAAGGTTAAGAACCTAAGTGGGTTGGCCTTCTCAAATGCTCTCTCTGTATTAGGCAGAAAGAACACTAGACTGGGAGGAGTGTCCCAGATCAAATTTACAGTAGGGGTGGGCAACTGCAAAGCCATTAACAATAACAAAACCACAGGAATACAGTGGGTGAGAGGAAAAAAAAAACAGTTTTAGAACAGATCAGAGAACAGAAAAAATATATATATATAATTATATGCCAGCATATATATATATAATTCAGTCACACAAAAAGTGCCAAAAAATATACTTATCAGTTTGTTTGAGAAGCACTCCAGTCAAAACACAAGCAGATTCTAAATGGTGTGCAGGAATTTACTAACATGGAACAATTTTTAAATCAGCAAGCCTTGAAACAATCAGATAACATAAATGCTATTAGACCAAGTTATACCATATTTACAGTAAACACTAGAGTTTCAATCACAGGAAATATTAAAAAAATTACAGTGCTGGAATGATTCATACAGTTTAAGAAAAACAATACTTAAATCTTCCCACTATATTTCCCCGAGATTAGAGTACTAGTCCCTGGTCACGTACTAGCACAAGGCACAAGGACATGGGTGAGTAGTCTACCTCCTTTGTCAGGGTCCAAGATCAGACTGCTCCTGAGACTTCAGTCTCCTTTAATATTAAAAATTATTTCTGTACAGAATGACATCACATACATCTGGTCATCTGATTTCTTGTTCCCATGTAACCCCATTGCTTGAAGCTGTCAGGATTTAGCACCTCTGTGTTACCATACACACAAATAGAGCTTTGCTCGAATCTGTTGCAGCTGCTGGAAGTCATAAAACAGTTTCAACCCTCTAGCCTTCCAGAGTAGCAGTTAGCTCCCTGCTAGAGACAATAAAGAAAGCTTCCTAATACTTGGTTTCCTAGACCTTTGGTCTCTGGCTACAACCAGAACTGTAAGATGCAATTTTTATGGCCTAACTGAATTTCAACTATTTTTCAAAGTTTGCTGCAGTTGGATTGTGGTTAACCTCTTCTCTTCCAGTATCCTCCGTTGAAAACATACATTTAATTCAGTTATAATAATACATGTACATTTCTTTTCTTTCCAGCAGGGGGCACTCTTGATACATTTTAACACAAGCAACTTTATACATACATTTTTAAACACAATCTGTACAAATCAGTTTGATATACAAATGACATATAATTCCTTACTAAATTCCAGCTAGCTATACTGGCATATGTTACACATCCACTGCCCCACTTCTCCTGGCATAGCTGGCAGTACCTCCTATCATCAAATCTGCATCCAAAAAAAAATAAAAAGTTATGTACTCACCATAACTTTCCATCTGTATAGTCTACTTTTTATCTCTCCTCACATATGGGTCCAGATCAGATCTGTTGGATCTGACTCTGCCATTACTAAGCTCATGACAACCAAAAATGTTATTGGATACCTCCCCTTACCCATAATGCATCTCTCCCTGTCACCTCAGATCTTGTTTGCTATAATTACTACCATGAAAAACACAGAAAGACAACTCAAGTCTGAAAAATTTTAAGGAGACCACTTCTGGAGTATTACAGACAATAAAACATCCTGAAATTTTGCTTCCCGTTCAACCACTAAAAAATAAACGCAGGGGGATGGAGGGAGGGAAGGGATATGAGGAGAGATGAAAAAATCGACAACACATATGGAACATTATGGTGAGTACATAACTTCTTTATCTGATATTGTCAATTTTTCATGTCATCCTCACATACAGCTTCCTTTGTCCCAGGCAGGCTCATGGGATGATGTTTCTCAGAACCATCAAACCAAAGGAGGCTCTTCCCCTGTACACAAAATCCAACTAGTAATGAGTGATAAAGGTATGATGATTGGCCCAGGTGGCCGCTACAGAAATCTCATCCATAGAGGCATTGGTTTGAAAAACTGTGGATGTAGTCATTGCCTTGGTTGAGTGGGCTCTAAAAGGTTTAGAAGTATTTATACCTTTTGTGGTGTGAATAAAGGAAATGCAACTACAGAGCCATTTAGATAAGGTAACTTTGGATACTGGTAGGCATTTGCTAGGGCCTGCAAAGGCAATAAACAATTGACTTGCTTTCTGAAACTCTTTAGTCCTACGTAAATAGAAACGTAACTGTCTATGGACATTCAACAAATGCAGAATACATTCGCCTTTGTTGCAGAAGTTAGGAAAGAAAACAGGCAAATGTACGGCCTGATTAATATTTGTTTGTGAAACTACTTTGGGCAGAAAGAAGGGTTTGGTTCACAGAGAGACTCTGTCTTTATGAAAAATCAGATACAAACGCTGGGAAGATAGTGCCTGGATTTCTGACAGTCGTCTTGCCACTAGAAAGAGTTTTCCAAGACAGAAATTTAATATCACAAGTGCTGCAGGTTCAAAAGGCGCCTGAACAATCAGATTTAATACCAAGTTAAGGTCCCATGGGGAGAGGGATCCTTGTCAGGAGGTCTTAATAACAGGGTCCCTTTTAAGAAGGCTTTGCAAAGTTTGTGGAAAATGAGAAATAAGTTATCCTTTCCAATACGAAAATCTGAAATGGCTGCTAATTGTACTTTAATTGCAGTGGCAGCTGCTCCATTATTAAAAAGGTGGGCTAGGAATTTTAGGACAGAGTGAATACGTGCCATAAGGGGATCTACATTTTGTTGTTGAGCCCAAATTACAAACCTCTTCCATTTACTACTATAAAGTTTCTGAGGATGACGACTTATGAGATGACATCAAAAGATGATGGACCGGTGAGGAGAGCATGGGTTGTCTGGCAATCAATGGAACTGGACGAACCAAGATTGGAAGAACCAAGCCGTCAGCTTGAGGTTGTGAAGGCTGGGATGTGTCATTCTTGTCAGGTGTGACAGCAAGTCTGGAATGGGTTCTAGGATACAGGGTTCCTTTTGTTGACAAGGCCACAGGAAGGGAAACCAGATTTGTTGAGGATTACTGTTCTCTTCAACCTGTTTGCTTTCTGAAGGAATTTGGGAATCAAGGGAATTGGGGGAAAGGAGTACAACAGACAGGGAGGCCAACTGTGTATGAGAGCATCCATCAGGGACTCCCTTGGTGGGGGGAATTAGGGCAAAGTAGCTGTTGCATTCATTGTTTAGGGGAGATGCAAAGAGGTCACAGCAAGGTTGGCCCCATCTTCGAAAATGTCCTACACTACTGCCGGGTTGAGGGACTGCTCGTGAGGCATGAGGATAGATCTGCTCAAATTGTCCACTATCATGCTGGACTTCCGTGGAATGTGTGTTGCTATAAGAAAGCGGTTGGATGAGATCGCCCATTGCCAAACTCAAAGGGCTTCTCAATGCCGAGGGTATGATCTGGTTCCTCTTTGCTTGTTTATGTACCAAACTACTGACATGTTGTCTGACTGAATCGCCACTGTTCCAAGAGGAAAGCAGTCTGGAATGCTTGCAATGCCAGAAGCACTGTTCCCTTCACCAGGATGTTTATGTGCAGATTGGCCTCATCTGCAGACCAGGTTCCTTGGACAGTCTTCCCCAGATAATAACCCCCCCCCCCCATTTGAGAAGCAACCATGATCACAGTGGCCTGTGGATGAGGGAAAAGAAAGGGTTGACCCTGGGTCAACTATTTCTGACTGAGTTCATCATTAAAGGGCCCTTTTGTATGTGTCTGTTATGAGAATTGGTGAGACATCAGCTGATGGATTATTGACCACCGGGTAGCTAGAAACCACTGTAGTATCCACATGTGAAATCTGGCTAATGTAACTAACACTATTGCCGCTGCCATTGATCCTAAAGCCTGTAGAATGTGAGGAGCAGCTACCTTCTTGCTTTGGATTAATCTGCATGTTTGGCACCTGATTGTTAATCTGGAGGGAGGAAATTTTACAATCATCAGTGTGTTATCCAGTAGTGCTCCTATGAACTCTAGTGTTTGGGTAGGGTCCAGGTGTGATTTTTTGGGAATTTATCGTTATGCCTAGTTCTGTGCAGATTTGAAGAACAGAGTCTCTTGCATGGATAAGTAGATGTAGTAGGTGAACACTCTGGGGGTGGCAGTGAGACCAAGGGGCAGCACTCTGAAATGGTAATGAAAGGCTCCCAACCAGAAGCATAGGTGTCTTCTGCAGCATCTGCCCATTTTTATATGGTACTATGCATCCCGAAGATCTGTACAACACATCCAATTGTCCTGTTCCATAAAAGGAAGTATGGACTGTACCATGACCATTCTGAACTTTTGGTGTTGAACTGACTTGTTTAGTCTGCTGAGATCCAGTATTGGTCTCCAGTCCCCTGTTTTCTTTGGAACTAAAAAGAACCTCGAGTAAGTTCCGAATACTCTCTGGTCTTGGGGGACCTCTTGGATGACTCTTTTCCAGCAATTTTTGAATTTGAATGACTGCTTGATCCCTTTGACTGGGTGGAATATCTGGGATTTTCCTGTTTGGGGGGTTGTTCAGAAAAGGGAATTTGGTAACCCCTGGATATTATCCTCTGCACCCATAAATCAGAAAGTTACATTTTGCCAGGCTCTCCAGTGCAGGGATAGTCGACTCACATTTGCTTCCAGAGGTATTCAATCCAGTCTCCTTTCAGGAGCACTGAAAAGGTTTCCCAAAGGAGGACTCTCGGGACCCTTGGTTATGTGGGCCTCCTCTGCCACATGGGCAGAGTCTTCCATTATTGTTCCCCCCTCTGCCTCTGGGGGAAAAAATCTTCACATGCGCTGGTAAGAGCCGAGAGACTTCTTGAACCACATTTTTCCGCCACTTCTCTGACCTTAAGGGTAGGGTCTCTGAGGAGCAGAAAAATGTATGCCCATGGCAGAAAGGGTCTTGCCTTCTTTCTCACATCTTGGTAGTGTATCTTTGATGCCAAAAAGGGATGAGCCGTGAAATGGGGCGTTGACAAATGAAGATTTAAAAGACTCCACAGAATTGCATAGGCGCATCCAGGCATGCCTCCTCATAGAGATGACGGAACCCGCAGCTCTACTCGTTCCTTCGGCTGCATGTGAGGAGCATCATGGAAGAGTTAGCTTTAGAGTTTTGGGTCACTAACTTGGAAGCTACCTTTTCTCATACTCCCTGAGCTACTGCTCCTTCAAGGGTATCTGATAGTTCCTTGATCAGATCCCTTTGCAACCTGGTGAAATGAGAAAGGTAGTTCAGCGATCGCAAGACAAAGGCTGCTGAAGAGAAAACTCACTTCCCACAATTATTCATTGTCCTGGAATACTTATTAGGAGGATGAATAGTGAAACTCTCTTCTGAAAGTTCCTTCTTGGTTGCCGCCGCCATGACCATGGCATCTACTGCAACCCCTTTCGTCGAGAAGGCCTTATCAGATGGGGCAGTAATTATTTTGTTCGGTCTCTGGGGAAATGGTCTCAATAGAATCCAGGGTCTCCTATGCCTGGCAAGAGATCAAATCTACGAGCTCATCGGTGGGCAGAGTCACCCAGGAGGCAGATGGTCAGGAACCAATGGCCACCAGGTACACTGACTCCTCAGGTGAAAGATTACTGGACTGCCAGCCACCTCTCTGTTTCAGAATCTCCACAATCTCCCCAAAGGAAACATCCCCTGGAGGAGACCTTGGGGATCCTTCTCCCTCACACAGGTCAATGTCTTCCATGGCAGACTTCTCCATGGAGTCCAAATGCTTCCTCTTGCAAACGTCTCTTTGGAGGGACCTCTTCAGTGGGGTACTCTGGGGGGGGTATCAGAAGAGTCAGGGGTATCCTGGTGCCTGAGGTCCCTCTATCTCAGTGGAATGTCCTGGTCAGAAGAAGTGCACAGGGAATCTTGATGAGATTGAGGATCCAAGGGGCAGGTGACCTTTTAGATGTGGTGGCAGCTATATAGCTGTCTCCAAAGCCCCAAAGGCCGACTGTTCCTGAGTGGAGGAGGACTCCAGCTCCAACAAGCCACGCTTGCAGGTCAGGGCCTCCTCCAGCACAGAAGACAGCTCACCTGAGGTAGAAGCAGGAGCTGAGCTTACCTGCGCAGAAGCCCTGAGAGCTTCAACTGCTCTGACAGTCTGGGAGTAGAGCACACTCATGGACCACGAGGTTCATTATGGCTTCAGGAGCTCTCTGGCTCTGAAAAGGCCGAAGATCTCTGAGCAAAGGTCTGATTCAAAGAAAAAAGACATCTTCAAATCCGAACTGAAAGGCACAGGGCGTATCAGATGCGATGGCTCCAAAACTTGCGCGGACGTCGGAGGTGGATTAAGTGGGGGAGTAGAAGGCTTGGAGAGACCTAGAACCATGTGGGTTGAGGCCGAAGGGGACTTAGTAATGCCCTGCACCCACAAGATCTTCTGTACCATACATTTCACGTCTTCTTCAATAAGGATCCTGGCAGAATGGGAAGAGGACGCTGACTGGAATTTAGGTCTGATTAAGAATGGGGACGGTACCCTTGAACGGAACTGGGTCTATGGTCAGGAAGTACCTAGTCCTTGCGAGTGTCAAGATCAGTCTGAATGGACTTTTGGTAGGACCCAATACCAACGGATCCAATCTATCCTCACCAAATAGTGCCAGAACCAAAGACAGTGGATGCAGTCTGGCAGTGTTAAGTACTGAAGGCTCGATCGAGCCATAGATTCAGTGGATTTTGATATCTTAGTTTTCGGCTCCAAAGAGTCTCAGAGCCAAGAAAGGTCTCTTCTTTCCCTTGTCACTGCTTTTTGAGGAAAGGGAAGGGAAGAAGAAGGGCTCGAATGAGCAGATTTGTGCTGACTTCCAGAAATGGCCTCTTCGAAAGCAGAAGGTAGCATTCTCCTTAAAATGAGCTTATTTTTTCCTTTCAACCAAAGCTCTGTGGTTGAAGGAATAACAGTGCAATCTTCTTGTAGGTGAAGAGGCCCTAAACAGTAAACACACAGGGAATGCGAGTCACTAAAGGGAATTTTATGGTCGCACTTTGTGCATTTTTTTAAAACCTGCTACCTTATCCTGTTTTGCTGCCATTAAGTCAACAAAAAGGAGACTAAGAGAACACACACACGTGCACTATGAACAGACAAAGGGAAAAAAAAATTATTTATTTTTTTAATATAAACGGGGGGACGGGGGGGACTACTAATAGTAGTTAAGAATACCTTTAAAAATAAAAGGGGAGGGAAGTAACCTATAAAAAAACAGTTACTAGCGGGAAAACAGGGAGAGAGAGAGAGAGAGAGACAAAATGAAAGTAACCTAATAAAAAAGTGGTTACTGCAGAAAAAAGGGTTTCAGAGACAAAGGGGACATAGAAAGGACTAAATACTAAAGAAAAAAAAAACAAGAAATAGGTACAGAAAAAATATCTTACTAAAGTAATCTGATAATCCAAGAGCTAGATGGTCGGACCACTTCTTTGCAAAGCGGCAAACGAGATTTGAAGTGACAGGGAGAGATGCGTTGTGGGTAAGGGGGGTATACAAGAGCTTTTTTGGTTGCCACAAGCTTAGTAACGGTCGAGTCAGAACAGATGGACTGGATCTGGACCCACACGTGAGGACGAGATGAAAAAAGTACAGTTGTGTACACTAACCATAAATGTAGATGTCGAGTGTATTCACTGTTGCAGTCATCACACATGGGTTATCTGCCTGCAGGTAGCCCTCAGTCGGCCCGAATACCAGAGTCTTAGTATTTCTGCGTCGGATGCTGTCACTTCTTCCATGACGTCAGGTCGTTAGGGTTATAAAACAGGCAGCCGACACCATTACATCAGTTTTTCTTGCCCCAAATGTCAGGAGCCCCCAAATAGGGAGCTAGTATATGGTGGGGAACACTACCAGTAAAATGCAAATACCAATGCCATTAGGAATGGCCATAGAGAGGAGAGGTAGAAAGATAAAGAAAACTAGGGGGCTGGATGGAGGGAAACCAGGACTACAACAGTGAATACACTAGAACATTTACATTTATGGTAAGTGTACACAACTGTACTATGTTCTTCATGTTTCACTGTTGCAGTCATCACACTTTGGTTGATTCCCAAAGCTGAGGAAGGGTGGAGGCAGTCAAGAAGTGTTAGGGCTGGCTAGTAGGCCTTGCAAGATTGCTGTAGCAAATCCAGCTCTGGATTTAGAAAAGATAGGTAGGTGGTATTGCTTGGTGAAGGTGTGTACAGAACTCCAGATTGCAGCTTCCAGAATGTCCCTGAGAGGGACTCCCCTGAGAAATGCTGTAGAGGTGGAAGAAGCCCTAGTGGAATATGGTCTGAGCCCATGTGGGGTATGTTTTTCATGGTGCTTGTGGCAGAAATGGATGCAGTGAGCTATCCATTTGGAAATGGTTTGTTTTGAAATGGCCTTACCCTCTTGCCCCTGTAGCAAAGCTGACTAGCAGCTGGTCAGATTTTCTGAAAGGCTTAGTTCTGTCAAGGTAGAACCTGAGCTGTCTGTGCACGTCCAAGGAGTGCAGGATCTTTTCCCCTTTATTCTGAGGGTTAGGGAAGAAGGTTGGCAAATGGATGGATTGGTTTAAAGCCACACTGGACACCACCTTAGGTATAAAGGATGGGTTAGTCCTGAGGGTAACCCTGTCAGCATGGAAAATAATGAAGGGTTCCACAGCCATTAGTGCCTGTAATTCAGACACTCTTCTTGCTGAAGTTTTGGCTAGAAGCAAGGCTGTCTTCCAAGAGAGGAATTTTTACTCTGCTGAGGCAACAGGTTCAAAAGGAGGAAGCATGAGCTTTTCCAGTACAAAGCTAAAGTCCCAGGCAGAGGTGGGTGCTCTCCTAAGGGGCCTTAAGTTGTTAGCCCCTCTCAGGAACTGTTTGATGAGAGGGTGAGAAAATAGAGGTGGCTCAGTATTATAATGAGCTGAGATAGCAGAGGCATGAATTTTAATGGAGGAGAAGGATAGGCCTCTGTGGTACTAGTAAGTAATCCATGATTAGAAGTAAGGAGGGCACTGTTGTGTCCTTCCCTTGAGACTTATTCCAACAACAATATCGTTTCCACTTTTCAGCATAGGATTTTCCTAGTACTAGGCCTTCTGGCTTCAAGAATGACATCCAGCACCTGTTTGCTGAGGGTTGCTGGTGGGGTATTCAATGTATAAGCCAGGCTTGCAAGGGTTAGGGTTTGCAACTGTGGATGCAAAATATGTCCCTCCTGCTAAGACAGCAGGGTAGGAGTCTGGTGAAGGTGCCAGGGTGGAATTGTTTTCAGGCTGAGTAAGAGTGGGTACCACTGTTGGCATGGCCAGTCTGGGGCAATAAGACTTGCCCTTGGTCTGTCCTGTTTTATCTTGAGTAGTACTCGAGAGAAGGGGCAGAGGGGGAAAGGCATAAATTGAGAGGTTTTCCCATTGAAAGGATAGGGCATCCACCTTCCAGGCCCTGTTGTGAGGGTTTCTGGTGCAGTATTTGCTCAATTGGTGGTTCTTGGGGGAGGCAAAGAGGTCCACCTCCTGTGTCCCCCACCTCTCGATCAGAAGGTTGAAGGTGTTGGGCTCCAATTTCCACTCATGTGAGTCTAGGAGATTTCTGCTTAAGTTGTCTGCCAGTGAATTTTGTTTGCCTGGCAGGAATTGAGCTTGTATATGTACTTGGTTGCTGTATTCCACAGGGCCATGGCTAACCTACACATTGTGTAAGAATGGGTACCCCCCTGCTTATGTACCACATAACTGTGGTGTTGTCTGTTTTTATAAGCAGTTTTCCTGGAAGGATTAGGTGAATGAAGGCTGTCACAGCATTCTGTACAGCTAGCATCTCTTTTTGATTGATGTGCAGGAGAAACTGCAGGAGAAACTGTCCTGGGCTCCAGTGGCCTTGAATGCATTTGCCTGTCATGTGAGCCCCCCATGCATAGTCTGATGCATCTTTTGTCCATTGTTGTGGTTGCATGCTTCTTCCCACCAAAGGAACTTTAACCTTAGACAAGGTATGATAGGAATGACTGTTTCCAGGTCCTGAGAATGTTGGCACCAAAGACTTTTTAAATACCATTTAAGTACCATTGAAGTTTCCTCATATGCAGTCTTGCATATGGAATTAGAAGAATACATGAGGCCATGAACCCTAGGGCTTGCAGTATTTTCCTTGCAGATACCTGGGTTCTGGTGGCCATTTGTTTGAAGTAGTTTGTCAGACAGATCTGTTTTTCTGAAGTGAGAAATGCCATTTGGGAAGTTGTGTCCAAGCTTGCTCTGAGGAATACATTCTTTTGACTGGGTACCAGTTGTGATTTCTTTTCATTGATGGTGTACCCCAATGAAGTTAGAAGGCTTTTTGCAAATGCCAGGTGCTGAAGTAGCAATTCCTGACTGTCCGCCTGAATCAGGAAGTTGTCCAAGTATGGGAAAATTTGGATATTTATCTGCCTACAGAATGCAATGGCTGGAGTTAGGCACTTTGTGAATACTCTGGGTGCAGTAGATAAGCCAAAGGGAAGTGCATAAAACTGATAATGCATAGTGCCTGCCCTGAAATTTAGATATTTTCTGCATGACTCCCTTATGGGGATGTGCAGATAAGCTTCTTTTAAGTCTAGAGTGACTAACCAGGCATCCTTGGCTAGCATAGGGAGAAGCAGTTGCAGGGTAAGCATCTTGAATTTTGAGATCATCAGAAAGGTGTTGAAAATTGATAGATCCAGGATTGGGCGCCAAGAGCCCTCTTTTCTGGGCACCAGGAAAAGTCTGGAGTAGAAAACCCTGACCTCTTTGTTCTAGTGGAACAGGTTGAATAGCTCTGATATTGAGCAGAGAAAAGTACTTGCTTTTGAGCCACTGCCCACTGGTTTGGAGGAAGGTCTGGAAACCCGCTTGGGGTTGGCAGTGAATGGAAGTAGAATTTGTACCCCTGGAATACAATGTTTAGGACCCACTGGTCCTGAGTAATGGACATCCAGTTTTTTGCATGAAGGGCAAGTTTTCCTCCTAGGGGCACAAGCAATTGGGCAGGGCTGGGAAGAATAATTGATAAGTCATTGTGAACTTTTTCCATAAGGAGGTGGCTTACCACTCCCTGTTTTAGATGTGGGGGCACTCCATTGTTTAGATCTCTGCATACCCTGAGGCTGTAGTCTGGGTGGCCTGTTTCCTCTGGGTTTGGTCTGGGAAGGCCTGGAAGGGGCTGGAAAGGACCAGTTTTTTTGAATGCCAATGCCTACTGAATCTAGGTGGCTGCACTTGTAAGAATTATTTGACAGTTCGCATAGCTTTAGCTTTTTCTTCTATCTTTTTAAGAACTTCTTCTGCCATCTTTTTAAGAACAACTTCTGCTTTGGTGCCAAACAAACAGTCCTTATTTAAAGGAGCATCTAGTAATTTGGATTTGACATGATCTGGCAATGTTTGTTCCTTCAGCCAAGCATGCCTTCTCAGTACAGACCCAGTGACTGCAGCCCTGTAAGAAGCTTCTAGGGCATCAAAGCCACACTGCAAGTATGCTTACTAACTTGTTTGCAGAATGCCTTAGCTCTTGTAAATCTTTATTTTCTGCACAATCTGGAAGTAACACTGTTTTTTGTTTAATTAGTTCCATAATATGTTGCTGGTACTTCAACATGTGAAACTGGCAATTCAATGTGCTGATGGCAAGAGTTGCAGAGGTATATACTTTCTTACCCCATCTGTCTAAAGCTCTGGAATCCCTGTCCGAAGGTGTAGGATTTTTGGCTGTAGTAGCCTTAATACCTTAGGTCACTAGGAAATGGTCTCTGGATCAGTAGTAGGATTCCTGAAGAGAAATTTGTGAGAATCAGGTACTATGTAGTACCTGTCAGGTTTCCTAGGAGCAGGGGGTAAAGTATCTGGAGTAAGACTGTATTCCATAAAAACATCATCTACAACATCTGGGACAGGGGTATAGCTAGAGGCCTGTGCTGAGGCAACTCTAAAAATTCTCTGAGTCTCTTTTTGGACTGAGGATAATCTTGGCATTCCCAGCGGAAATGCTCTCTTAAAGTATGCAAGGTTTCACCAAAAGAAAAATCCTCTGGAGGGGATGGAGAGAGAATGGATTCCTCTGCATCTGAATCCTCATAGGCTGATAAGGGTATGTCCTGATAATCAGAAGGGTCAGAGTCATCGGACTCCTGGTCTGTAGAATCATTAAGAAACTTAAATCTTTGTCTTTTAGCAGGGGAAGGCTGGCTTCCCCTTATTAGGGTGATAAGGACTTCAGCCATTCTAAGCATTTGTTTTTGTGGCATGGGAGCTTGAGCATGCACTTTGGTCGTCAGTTTTCTAGGCGTAGTGCATACTCTGGGCCTAAGAAACTTGGTAGTTTTGGCTAAAAACGAAGTCGTCAGTTTGATCCAAACATCGGTAGGTCGAAATACACCCTCAGAAGCTGGTGCCTGCACAGTGGCTCCAGACCCATCCAAGGTAGAGACATCCACAGATTCCATAGTCGAAGAAGCATCTTGTGGCATACCTGACTCCGAATGGGTCTCAGCACAGGCCTGCAAATCCACAGACGTGGGCATCAGGGGCTGCAAAGGTGCCTCACTGAGTACCGGTGGACTGGCGACTAGCTTAACAGAAGCATCGTCGGTAGTTTTGGACCTATGCAGTCTGTCTCTGTCTTTATCTTTACTTTTTTTTGGAAGATCGGTAGTCGGATGGCTTATCGAAGCCATTTCAGAATACGGAGAATGGCAGAGAGAATTTAGCGACAAAGCCCGACTATGAATGGTTCGGGTGTTAAACAAGGCACAAAACCAACAGCGAGGGACGTCTGTCTGGGCCTAAACAGGTGATGCAGTAAGAATGAAAATCTCTGTGAGGTATTTGCTTTCCACAGGCAAGACAATTGTTAACTTTTTCTGACATCGGTTAGAGCAAGAAAAAAAGGTCCCCAACAGGGTACTTAGCTTTAGAAGACTTCAGGATTACAAACTTGAAAATGAAAATTTCAGGTAGTGGCCGACCGGCACTTGCGAACTGCTTCTGCTTTGGGCTCCTCGGCAAGAAAGACTGATGTAATGGCATCGGCTGCTTGTTTTATACTCCTGACGACCTGACGTCATGGAAGAAGCGACAGCATCTGTCGCAGAAATACTAAGACTCTGGTATTCGGGCCGACTGAGGGCTACCTGCAGGCAGATAACCCAAGTGTGATGACTGCAACAGTGAAACACAAAGAACATTTGACAATATCAGATCAAATCTTTTCCATTTACTTCTGTACAGGTTATCTGTGGCAGCTTTATGGGATGATAAAAGAATATGGCAAACAGGGGAGGAGAGCCTGGGCTGTCTACCGATCAATGGAAGTGGAGAAACCACATGGTCAACTTCAGGCCTGAAATGTCCAGATGTGTTATGCCTATTCACTGAGACAGAAGGTCAGGAACTGGATACAGAATCCATGGGGAACGAATCAAATGAGACTTAAGAAATGGAAATCAAATCTGAAAAGGGCAATGAGGACAACTGTGCTCTTCAATCAAGATGCTTTCTGAAGGAATTTGGGGTTTAGAGGTAATGTTGGGATAAGGGTAAAGGAGACCAGAGGCCAATCATAAAGTAGAGCTTCCCTTGGTGACTCCCCCGGCAGGGGGATCAGGGCAAAGAAGGTGATAAACCTGTTGCTGAGGAAACATACAAAGAGATCACAGCAACGTTGTCCCCATCGGCAGAAAATCCCTTCCGCCACCTTCTTGTTGAGGGATCACTTGTGAAGCATTAGAATGGACCTGCTTAACTTGTCTGCAATCACCCTGGATTTCACCAGAATGTGCGTTGCTATCAGAAACTGCCTGGATGAGATCACCCACTGCCATACTCTCATGGCTTCTCAAAATAGGGAGTAAGACTTGGTTCCCCCTTGTTTGATGTACCAGACTGGTGACATATGTCCATTAGAATGACAATAGTCCCAGAGGGGAAAGTTTCTTGGAAGGCCTGCAAAGTTAGGAGGACAGCTGTCATTTCCTGAACACTGATGTGTACTGGTCTCTTCTGGGGACCATGAACCTTGGACTGTCTTTCCCAAGAAATGACCCTTTCCATCCAATCTGGGAAGTATCCGTGAATAGTATAACCTTGGGTTGAGGGAAAACAAAGGGACAACCTTCTATTATCTGACTGGAGTAAATTCACCATAGGAGGTAATTACTGCAAGCCTGTGTTATCCTGACCTGCTGTATAAAGGTTGACGAAGAACAGACCATTGAGTTGCTAAGGTCCACTGAAGGATTCTCATGTGGTACCTTGCTAATGGTACCAATACAATTGTAGCAGACATTGATCACAATATCTGAAGGACCAGTTGAGCTGAAAGAGAACTTTGAATGATCTGTTTGACCTGGAATCGAATGGTTTAAATCCTTGACAGAGAGAGTGAGGTTGTCATAGTTACTGTATTGAACAAGGCTCCGATAAACTCCAATATTTGAGTTGGTTCAAGTTGAGATTTCTTCTGACTGATGGTAATTTCCAGGTGAGAACATAACTGGAGTACATAATCTCGTGTTTTGATCAGATAATGCTTGGTCGGAGCAGTTATGAGCCAGTCTAAATATGGAAACACTCAGAATCCCTGTAACCTCAAGTGAGCTGCTACTACTACCATACACTTGGTGAACACCCTAGGGGCTGTGGTGAGGCCAAAAGTACAGTTTTGTACCTACCATAAATGTAGATGTTCGAGTGTTCACACTGCTGCAGTCATCACACTTGGGTTATCCTGCCGTCAGGCGGTCCCGCAGTCGGCCAGAGTTCCAAAGTCTTGGTCCGGCGTCGGTTGCTGTCGCTTCTTCCCTGACATCAGTGCACCAGGGGTATATAAGAGGCATCCAATGCCATTTTCTTCAGTTTTTCTTGCCCCAGATGTCAGGTGCCCCCAAGTAGGTAGGCAATACATATTGCTAATAAAACATGTAAAAGGAATAAAAGGAATACCTTCAGTTACAAGCAAATACACTACAAAGGTTGTACAGGATAGAAAAGGTATAGAAAAGTTCAGCTAGGTCAGAGGGGATGGAGGGAGGGTAACCTGGACTGCAGCAGTGTGAACACTCGAACATCTACATTTATGGTAGGTACAAAACTGTACTATGTTCATCGTGTTACACTGCTGCAGTCATCACACTTGGGTTGAATCCCAAAGCTAAGGATGGGTGGTGGAACTAAACAGGGCTTGGAGAGGCTAGTAGGCCCTGCAGAACTGCAGTGGCAAAGCCAGCTCTGGTTTTAGAGTATAGAGGTAAGTGATAGTGCTTGGTGAAGGTGTGCACTGAACTCCAAGTTGCAGCCTCCAAAATATCCTTGGTTGGTACCCCTCTGAGGAAGGCTGTTGATGTTGCTGTAGCCCTGGTGGAATGGGGCCTGATGTTACCAGGCACAGGTTTCCCATGGTGTGTGTAGCAGAAACGGATATAATGTCCTATCCATTTTGAAATGGTCTGTTTTTAGATAGCCTTTCCTTGTGATCCTGTAGCATAGGATACAAAGAGCTGGTCAGATTTTCTGAAAGCCTTAGTTTTATCCAAGTAGTAACGTAATTGCCTGTGAATGTCCAAAGAGTGTAGGAGCCTTTCCCCTTTGTTCTGGGGATTAGGATAAAAGGTGGGCAAATTAATGGTTTGGTTTAGGGCCACATTGGATACCACCTTTGGCATAAAGGAAGTTTTAGTTCGTAAAGAGACTCTGTCTTGATGAAAAATGATGAAAGGCTCCACTGCCATTAGGGCCTGTAGCTCTGAGACTCTTCGTGCTGAAGTTATTGTTAGCAGCAGGGCAGTTTTCCATGATAGGAACTGTAGATCAGCTGTGAAAGCTGGTTCAAAGGGAGGTAGTGTAAGCTTTTCCAAAACAAAGTTGAGATCCCAAGTTGGTGTTGGTACTCTCCGGGGCAGTCTTATGTTCTTAGCCCCTCTGAGGAACTGTCTTAGTAATGGATGTGAAAATATAGGAGGATCTGTGTTGTATTGAGCTGAAATAGCTGAGGCGTGGATCTTAATAGATGAGAAGGAAAGTCCTTTGTGCAACATCTCAGTTAAATATTAAAGAATCTGAGGAATATTTGGGACAAGGGGATTTTGGCCTTTAGCCTGGTTCTAGGCGCAGAATCTTTTCCATTTGTCTGAATAGACTTTCCTGGTGCTGGGCCTCCTGGCCTCCAGAATGACGTCCATCTCAGCTTTAGAGAGAAGTGTTAACTGGTTGTTTAGGCAATTTGCCATGCAGCCAGATTTAAAGTCTTGAGCTGGCTGTGTAGATTCTAATTGTTTTGCTGAGTTAGCAGGTGAGGAATTGGAGGTAAAATCCATGGTGGGCCTTGAGCCATGTTCCTTAGTATTGGATACCAGTGTTGGTGTGGCAGTCTGGAGCAATGAGTATCATTTGTGGCCTCTCTAATCTGGCTTTCAGCAGCACCTTTGCCAGAAGAGGCAGTGGAGGAAAGGCATACACTGTCAATGTTTTCCAACTGAATGAGAGAGCGTCCACTTTCCAAGCTAGTGTGTGGTATGTCTTTGTGCAGAATTTCCGTAGTTGGTAGTTTTGGGGGGAAGCAAACAGATCTATGTCTGGGCTCCCCCATTTTTGAGTTATCATTGCAAATACCTGTGGATCTAGTTTACACTCATGAGGATCTATGATGTTTCTGCTTAGATCGTCTGCCAATGTGTTTTTCTTTCCTGGCAGGAATTGTGCTTGTAGTTGAACTTGGTAGGTCAGTGCTGTGTTCCACAAGGTCATTGCTTGTCTGCATAGGGGGTAGGAGTGTGTGCCCCCTTGCTTATGTACCATATCACTGTGGTGTTGTCCATCTTTATTAGGAGCTGTCCTGGATGTAGGAGGTCCTTGAAAGCTGTTAGGGCATTTTGTACAGCTAGCATCTCTTTTTGATTGATATGTAGATGCCTTTGGTCTGCAGACCATTTGCCCTGAATACACTGTCCTGCTATGTGCGCTCCCCAGGCATAATCCGATGCATCTGTTGTTATAGTTTGCCTGGTTGTGGGTAAGGTAAAAGGCTGACCCTTGTTGAGGTGACATGCCTGAGCCCAACATGGAAACTCCTGTTGAAGGCAGGGAATGACTGGAATTATTGTTTCCAAGCTGTGGCTGTGTTGAGTCCATACGCCTTTCGGATACCATTGTAATTTCCTCATATGCAGTTTTGCAAATGGTATTAGTAGTATGCAAGATGCCATGAATCCCAAGGCCTGCAGAATTTTTCTTGCAGGGAGTTGGGTCTTTGTTGCCATCATTTTGAAGTATTGAGTCAGTTGTCCTTGCTTGTTTGGCGTGAGATAAGCCATCTGGGCCGTTGTATTTAAGCTGGCACCCAGGAATATTATGTCTTGTGAGGGCACTAGTTTTGACTTCTTTTCGTTTACTGTGTATCCTAGGCAACTTAGTAGGTTTTTGACAAACGCCAGATGCTTTAATAGAATGTCCTTGCTTTCTGCTTGAATAAGGCAGTCGTCCAGGTATGGATATATTTGAATCCTTCTTTGTCTGCAGTATGCAATTACTGGTGCCAGGCATTTTGTGAAGACCCTGGGCGCAGTAGATAAGCCAAAGGGCAGTGCAGGGAATTGGTAATGGGTTAAACCTGCTATAAATCGGAGGTATCTTCTGCAATTTTGTCTGATAGGGACATGCAGGTATGCCTCCTTGAGGTCCAACGTTACTAGCCAAGCCTTCTTGCCCAGCATGGGAAGAAGTTGCTGTAGTGTTAGCATCTTGAATTTGGGTACTTCCAGATATGTGTTTAGAATTGAGAGGTCCAGAATGGGTCTCCAGGCTTTGTCCTTTCGGGGAACTAGAAAGAGTCTTGAGTAAAATCCTTGTCCTTGCTCCTGTGTAGGAACCTGTTGAATGGCTCTCATGTCCATTGAGCCTCTGCCCATTGATTTGGTGGCAGGTTTGGCATTCCTTTTATCCTTGGCAAAGTGTGAAAGTGGAATCTGTATCCTTGAGATACAATATTTAGGACCTATTTGTCTTTTGTGATGATATGCCAGTTTTCTGCAAAAAGTGCTAGTTTTCCCCCAAGGGAGCTGCCAAGAGGGTTTTGCTTGGTTTTCTGAGGGGTAAGTCATTGTGTTTGTCTTCTGGTAGTTTGAGACCTGTCTTCTCCTCCTTTTTGGGTTGTGGCACCCCATTGTCGAGGCTGGTAAGAGCCTTGTGACTGGCCTCTGCCCCTTGGGCGTCTGTATCTGCCCCTCTGTGGTCTGGCAGAAGCTGGAAAGGACCAGTTTTTGGTTGGCCAATTTCTGCTGAAACGAGGGGGTTGAACCTGTAAAAAATCCTTGACCGTCTGCATAGATTTTGCCTTATCCTCCATTTTCTTTAAAACCTCTTCTGCTTTTACACCAAATAAAACATCCTGCTGTAAAGGTGCATCCAATAACTTTGCTTTAACATGATCAGGTAAAGTTTGTTCTTTTAACCAAGCATGCCTACGTATGACAGACCCTGTCACTGCTGCTCTACAAGAAGCTTCCAATGAATCAAATCCACATTGCAAAGTATGTTTTCCCACTTGTTCAGCTGCATGCAACAAATCTTGCATTTCCTTGTAATCAGGCTGTTCTGTATGTGTGAGCATTTTTTGTTTTAATTGAGACATCAAATATTGTTGATATTTCAGCATGTGAAACTGACAATTTAAGGCCCTCATATCTAGAGTAGCTGAGGTATATATTTCTTTCCCAACTGTGTAGTGCTCTAGAATCCCTTTCAGAGGGCACAGGACTTTTAGCAATAGAGGCCTTAACCCCTTTGGGACCCTCGGAAATGGTTTCTGGGTCAGCAACAGGGCTTTTATATAGGAATTTGTGTGAGTCAGGGACTCTGTAGTATCTGTCTGGTTTGGCTGGTGCAGGAGGTAGTGAATCTGGGTTAAGGCTAGATTCTGAATAAACATCATCCACAATGTCTAACACGGGTGGAATAGCAAGTGGTCTGTGCTGGGGTAGTAAAAGGAACTCTCGGAGCCTTTTCTTAGAATCAGAGTAATCCTGGCCTTCCCAGTGGAAATGTTCCCTCATGGTATGTAAGGTTTCCCCAAAAGAGTAGTCTTCTGGGGGAGATGCTGAAGGGATAGACTCTTCATCATCAGAGTCTTCTTAAGGGGGAAAGGAATATTCCTGTTCCTCAGAAGAGTCTGAGGAAATTGAAACCTGGTCAGAGGAAGTGTAGTCCTCCTCCTGTCTTGGCCTTTTATCAGGAGGGGGATGGGAACCCATGATTAGGGTAATTAAGTCTTCAGCCATCTTAAGCATCTGTTTCTTAGGCATGGGGCCTTGTACTGGAGACTGCTGTACAGTCTTCTTTGTTTTTAAAGGAGTTTTCAGCTTTGCATAGGATTTAATAGTGAGTGTAGTCGGTCTGAAGACACCTTCTGAAACTGAAGGCGTTTCAACTGCACCGGAATCTCCTTCAGGCATGGAGTCGGAAGGGCCTAAAGGTAAAGGTTGTGGAGGCCTAGCAATCTCCGCTTGGGAATCGGATGTCGCCTGGGGTTCTTAATCAGCGGTCGTCAGGGGCTGCGTAGGCGCATCACTGAAAACCGGAGAACCGGCGACTGGCCTAGCAGAGGCCTTGGAGTCTGGTTTGGGTCTCAGCTGCCTGTCCTTATCTTTGCGTTTTTTATGCATTCCGGTTGTCGGTTGCTCCGACGGCATGGTATAATTAAATTTCCTACCAAAATAATGTCGGGCGAAATCAAACAGACGTTTAATAGTTCGTTTATTAAACCTAACACAAAACCGACAACCTGTGACATCGTGGTCTGGGCCTAGGCAAGGAATACAATAAGAATGAAAGTCCTTATCAGGTATTTGCTTCCCACAAGAAATGCAATTGTTAACTTTTTCTGACATCGGACTGAGGCAAGAAAATGTTCCCCAACGGGGTACTTAGCGTTATTGAAGACTTCGGTCTGAAATTCGATTTGAAAATCTCAGCAGTCGGCCGACCGGCACTTGCAAACTGCTTCTGCTTCGGGCACCGTGCGACAAGAAAGACTGAAGAAAATGGCGTCTGATGCCTCTTATATACCCCTGGCGCACTGACGTTAGGGAAGAAGTGACAGCAACCGATGCCGGACCAAGACTTTGGAACTCTGGCCGACTGCGGGACCGCCTGACGGCAGGATAACCCAAGTGTGATGACTGCAGCAGTGTAACACGATGAACATCGGCAGAGTTCTGAACTGGTAATGACCAACTCCCAGCTGGAAGTGTAGGTATCTCCTTGATCATCGGTTCATTTTGATATGACAGTACTCATCCTGAAGATCTATTGAGCACATCCAGTCAACCTTGTGCAGAAAAGGTAGAATGGACTGAACCATGACCATCTGGAACTTGGTGTACTGAACTGACTTATTCAGATGACTTATTCAGATCACTTGGTCTCCAGTCCACTGTTTTCTTTGGCACTAAAAAGAATCTTGAGTAACTTTGTAGTTTGCTGCCCAACTCTATGTTTTCGAGATTGTTACCACTGCTATCTTGAAAGGCTCCAACCTTTAAAAGCTCGTTGTCGAGCGTTACCTATTTGAACAGTACTGCAGCCATAGTAAAGTACAGTTTTGTACCTACCATAAATGTAGATGTTCGAGTGCTAATACAGCTGCAGTCATAACAGATGGGTTCTCCTGCCGTCAGGCGGGTCCTCGGTCGGCCGAATTCCAAAGTCTAGGTCCGGCGTCGGTTGTCATCGCCTCTTCCCTGACGTCAGTGCGACAGGGGTATAAAGGAACCAGCCGACGTCATTTTCTTCAGTTTTTCTTGCCCCAGATGTCAGGTGCCCCCAGAAGGAAGGCAATACATAAATTTGTGTAATAAAGCAGTACAATATAATCAAAATACAGTAGTTGCAAGCAAATACACCATAAATGAATACCCCAATCAGGTTGTATGAGGATGTGTTAGCCTATAGGCCTGTCCCAAGAGGGGAAGAAGGGAGGGAAACCTGGACTGCAGCTGTATTAGCACTCGAACATCTACATTTATGGTAGGTACAAAACTGTACTATGTTCATTGTGCATACAGCTGCAGTCATAACAGATGGGTAGAATCCCAAAGCTAAGAAAGGGGTGGTAGGCACTAGGTGGAACTAGGAGGAGCCAGGATGCCCTGCAAGACTGCAGTGGCAAAGCCTGCTCTAGTTTTGGAGTATAATGGTAGGTGGTAGTGCTTGGAGAAGGTATGCACAGAACTCCAAGTGGCTGCTTCCAAAATATCTTTGGTAGGAACTCCTCTGAGGAAAGCTGCAGAGGTAGCTGTGGCCCATGTGGAGTGAGATCTGATGCCTGTAGGTACAGTTTTGCCATGAAAAGAATAGCAAAAGCGTATGCAGTGGGCTATCCATTTTGAGATTGTCTGTTTCGAAATTGGCTTTCCTTGAGCTCCTACAGCATAGGACACAAAGAGATGTCCTGATTTTCTGAAAGGTTTTGTTCTGTCCAGATAATAATGGAATTGTCTGTGGATGTCCAAGGAATGTAGTAATCTCTCCCCTTTGTTTTGAGGATTAGGATAAAAGGTAGGTAAGTGTATGGCCTGATTCAAAGCTACCCTGGATACCACTTTAGGCATAAAGGACGGGTTGGTTCGTAAGGAAACTCTGTCCTGATGGAAGATGATAAAAGGCTGCACAGCCATGAGAGCTTGTAGTTCTGAAACTCTACGAGCTGAGGTAATAGCCAGAAGGAAAGCTGTTTTCCAGGACAAATATTGCAAATCTGATGAGGCAGCTGGCTCAAAGGGAGGCAAGGTCAGTTTTTCCAGAATGAAATTGAGATCCCAAGCAGGTATTGGTTGTTTCCTTGGGGGTCTTAGATTCTTAGCCCCTCTGAGGAACTGTCTTAAGAGAGGGTGAGAGAATAAGGGTGGATCAGTGTTGTATTCTGCAGAAATGGCTGAGGCATGGATTTTGATGGAGGAGAATGAAAGTCCACTGCTTAGCAGCTCAGCTAAATACTGTAGTGTTTGAGGTAAATTCAGTTTTCCAGGATCCTGGCCCTTTTTCTCATTCCAGACACAAAACAGTTTCCATTTTGCGGAGTAAGCTTTTCTAGTTGATGGCCTTCTGGCCTCCAAAATGACATCCTGCACCTCCTTGGAGATTAGGGTCTGTTGTGATGCTAAGGAATCTTCCATGCGGCTAGACTGAGTGTTTTTAGCTGGCTGTGAAGAGTTTTGAAGCTGTGCTGAGTCAGAAGAAGAGGCATTAGAGGCAGGGTCCATGGTGGTGAATGCGTCAGGCTCCTCAGGAGTGGGTACCAGTATTGTCTTGGCCAGTCCGGAGCAATGAGAATCATCTTTGGTCTGTCTGCTCTGGTTTTCAATAGAACTTTGGGCAGCAGAGGAAGAGGTGGGAAGGCATAAACTGTCATTGATGTCCAACTGAAAGAGAGCGCGTCCACTCTCCAGGCCTTTGGATGGAAAATCCTTGAGCAGAATTTTGTCAATTGGTGATTTTTGTGGGAGGCAAAGAGATCTATGTCTGGCCTTCCCCATGCTTGGATTATTTCTGTAAAAACGTTTGGATGCAACTTCCATTCGTGCGGATCTGTCATATTTCTGCTTGGGTTGTCTGCCAGCGTGTTTTCCTTGCCTGGCAAGTACTGTGCTTGTAGTTCGATTTGTAAGTCCAAGGCCATGTTCCAAAGTGACATGGCCAGTCTGCATAGGGGGTATGAATGTGTTCCTCCCTGTTTGTTTATGTACCACATAACTGTGGTGTTGTCCGTTCTTATCAATAGTTGGCCTGGTTGCAGAAGGTCCTTGAAAGCTATAATAGCCTTTATTACTGCTAGCATTTCCTTTTGATTGATGTGAAGGTGCTTTTCTTTTTGGGACCATTTGCCCTGAATGCACCGATCTGTCATGTGCGCCTCCCAGGCGTAGTCCGAGGCGTCTGTTGTGATGACTTGATTTGCTTGAGGCTTGCTGAATGGAAGACCTGTGTTTGTTTGGCATGCTTGAGCCCACCACAGAAATTCCTTTTGCAGACATGGAATTAGTGGTATTATTGTTTCCAAACTGTGGCTGTGCTTGAGACCATATGTTTTTCAGGTACCATTGAAGTTTCCTCATATGGAGCTTTGCACATGGGATTAGTAAGATGCAAGATGCCATGAATCCCAGAGCCTGCAGGATTTTCCTTGCAGTCAGCCTGGTGCAATTTGCTAGTGCTCTGAAGTATTGAGTTAGTTGCCCCTGCTTCTCTGGCGTGAGGTAGGCCATCTGGGTGTTTGTGTCCAAGTTGGCACCCAGGAAAATTATCTTCCGAGAGGGTATTAGCCTTGATTTCTTTTTGTTGACTGTGTATCCCAGAGAGTTCAACAACATTATTACATAAGCCAGATGTTTCAGAAGAATGTGCTTGCTGTCCGCTTGGATCAGGCAGTCATCCAAATAGGGGTATATTTGTATCCCTTAAAGTCTGCAGTAGGCAATTACTGATGCCAGGCATTTCGTGAATACTCTGGGTGCAGTAGATAAGCCAAAGGGCAATGCGGAGAATTGATAATGGGTTGAACCTGCAAGAAATCTGAGGTATCTTCTGCAATTTGGTCTGATTGGGACATGCAGGTATGCCTCCTTGAGGTCCAATGTTACCAGCCAAGACTCCTTGCCCAGCATGGGAAGAAGTTGCTGTAGAGTGAACATCATGAATTTTGGTACGAGTAGAAATGTGTTTAGGATGGATAGGTCCAAAATAGGTCTCCAATCTTTTCCCTTCCTTGGTACCAGGAATAGCCTGGAATAAAAACCTTGACCTTGTTCGTGCATAGGTACCTCTTGAATAGCTTTTATGTCTACGAGATCTGTAATTTGCCTTTGTGCCTCTGCCCTTTGATTGTGTGGCAGGTTTGGCATGCCTCTCATTTTTGGAAGGGTGTGAAAATGGAATCTGTAGCCTCTGTTTATAATGTCCAAGATCCATTTGTCTTTTGTGACAATATGCCAATTTTTTGAAAATAATGCCAGCTTTCCTCCTAAGGGGGCTGCCATTTGAGTCTTGCTTGGCATGCAAAGGGGAAAGTCATTGGGCTTGCTTTCTGAATGATTGTGAGTTATCCTCACCACCTCTTTGTGTAGGAGCTTGCCATTGTCTGCCTCTAAATGATCCTTGGGATTGTCCTCTGCCCCTCGGGCGCCTGTATCTGCCTCTTTGGGGTCTGTCCGTGGCTGGAAAGGACCAATTTTTGGAAGGCCAATTTCTACTGAAGCGTGGGGTTGTACCTGTAGAAAATCTTTCACAGTTTGCATTGATTTAGCCTTTTCCTCCATTTTCCTTAATACCTCCTCAGCATTAGCACCAAATAATACATCCTTTTGAAGAGGGGCATCTAGTAATTTAGCTTTGACATGATCAGGCAAGGTTTGTTCCTTGAGCCAGGCATGTCTACGTATGACTGATCCTGTAACAGCAGCTCTACATGAGGCCTCTAGAGCATCAAAACCACATTGTAAGGTATGCTTACTCACTTGTTCTGCACTATGCATCAAATCCTGCAACTCCTTCAAGTCTGGTTGTTCAGGTTGTGACATTTTACTTTTCAATTGTGATAACAAAAACTGTTGGTATTTTAGCATATGGAACTGACAGTTTAAGGCCCTCATGGTTAAGGTAGCCGAGGTATATTCCTTTTCCCCCCACCTTTCTAAGGATCTGGAATCTCTCTCGGAAGGTAATGGATTTTTAGCAGTGTAAGCCTTAATTCCCTTGGGGCCCTGTGAGATGGTTTCTGGGTCAGCAGCATGGCTTTTGTATAGAAATTGGTGTGAGTCAGGAACCCTGTAGTACCGGTCAGGCTTAACTGGGGCTGGAGGCAGAGAGTCTGGGTTAAGGCAGGCCTCCGAGTAAACATCATCTAGGATGTCCAAGACAGGAGGTATAGCCAGAGGCCTGTGCTGAGGTAGAAAAAGAAATTCCCTAAGCCTTTTCTTGGAATCTGAATAATCTTGGCCTTCCCAGTGGAAGTGTTCCCTTAAGGTATGCAAAGTTTCCCCAAATGAGTAATCCTCTGGGGGGGGATACAGAAGGAATGGACTCCTCCGCATCAGAGTCTTCAAAAGGGGAGTAAGAATGTTCCTGATCATCAGAGTGCTCTGAAATAATGCAGCACTGATCAGAGGAGGGGGATTCTTCCTCCACTCTGGGCCTTTTGTCTGGTGGGGGTTGAGAACCCCTGATAAGAGTAATTAAATCCTCAGCCATTTTAAGCATCTGTTTTTTAGGCATGGGGCCTGGAGATGGGCCCTGTGTAGCTTGTCTCTTAGAGTGCATGGCTGCTTTAGACTTAGTGAAAGCCTTGATGGAGAAAGAAGAGGAAGGTCTGAAGACACCTTGAGTGGAGGTAGACCTGTCCACATTTTGAGGTTCAACGCCAAGAATGGCTTCGGTATCTGTAGTCGGGGTGTGGGCCAAGGAGCCTGCGACCTCGGGCACGGGAGACACCACCAAAGAAGTGTCGTCGGTAGTCAGGGGCTGCGTAGGCGCCTCGCTGAGAACCGGACCACATGTAGTCGGCTTTAGCATGGTGTCGGTAGAGGCCGCGGACCTCATGTGTCGGTCCTTATCTTTGCGTTTTTTAGACAAAACTGGAGTCGGAGTATCCGACGACATAATATAGTTAAATGTTTTTCCAAAATAATGCTGGGCGAACTCCGCCCGACGCTTAATGGTGCGTTTGTTGAATGTAGCACAAAAGCGACAGACCGAGACGTCGTGGTCTGGGCCTAAACAAGGTATACAGAGGGAATGGAAATCCTTATGCGGTATTTGCTTCCCACATGAAATACAATTATTAACTTTGTCTGACATCGGTCTGAGGCAAGAAAAGTTTCCCCAACAGGGTACTTAGCTTTCAAGAAGACTTCGGTTTCAAAATTTTCGTAATTTCAGGAGCTGGCCGACCGGCACTTGCGAACTGCTTCTGCTTCGGGCACCACGCGGCAAGAAAGACTGAAGAAAATGGTGTCGGCTGGTTCCTTTATACCCCTGTCGCACTGACGTCAGGGAAGAGGCGACGACAACAGACGCCGGACCTAGACTTTGGAATTCGGCCGACCGAGGACCCGCCTGACGGCAGGAGAACCCATCTGTTATGACTGCAGCTGTATGCACGATGAACATCTGCTGGTACGTGTTGCAACATTATACTGCTATTTTTCTGTTGTGTGTATTCTCTTCAATACTGTTTGTGATATTCCACTGCTATATTAAGCATTTTTGCATCTTAAATTATTGAACTGCAATTCACTACCTTTGTTCAGAATGCAATTTAATGTTGTACTGTTCCACTTCAGCTGTTTTCATAAACCCAAATGTTTTGGTGCCTCTATTCCCCCTTTTAGTCTCCCCCTACTTACATGTACATACCCATACTGCACAGCTATCCCTAGGCCACTCACTATCATTCATTTTGAACCACCTAACTACATCTCTCTCTTCCTTCTAGTAGCAAATATACAAACACCTTGCTAATATTTCTCTTCTTGTTCCCTTCCTTTACAGCTTGCTACTGCTGCATGTCTACTATCCCAGATGTCTCCTACTGCTCTCTACTGAACACCCTGGCTTCCCTTGACAGAACTTCCTAAGGGGATCCTACAGTGATTTTTGTTACTATTCAGCCTCCCCCCAAAGAACTTCAACAACGTGTATGTACTTCACTGGGAAGATTGACTCCATTGTACTGTTAAATAATTTACTCAGCGGGAGCTTGCTAGCAGCCTACTACGGCCTCAGCCCCCCCCCAACTCCCCTGGCCCCTTCCCACTCTCCTGGCCTATCCCTGTAGTTACTCAATTTGACCACCAGGTGGTAGGATTTATCCACTAACTACCTCTTTCTTCAACGCTAATATCTAATAAGGCTCCAACACTAGTCTCCACGTCAATATTTTCAAAGGCTTTAATATTTAGAAAGCTATTACAGTCAATTTATATCTGCCCATCCTTAGTCCCATACCCCAGTAAATTTTCAGTTTACCTATACCATACTATAGTTAAACAGGAACCCAGTGTCTTACCCCTGGTGTCTCTTTACCTTTGAGTCTGCTCCTTGTCTCACTGATTTTTTTTTTCTGACTACTCCGCTTCCTTCTCCTTGGCTCTATAATTTCACTCAGCTAATAAGTTCTACTACTAGACCTTCCAAAGACTACTCCTCAGGCATTACCCTAGGCTGGATCTTAGTCTCTCACCCTCACATCTCTGACAATGGCAGCCTTCCCGACTCTCTTAGTGATCACCTCCCAACCTTCGCTTATCACCTTCCCTCTCCACTACAACTTTCACACAACTATATCTCCATACGCTCCCTGAAAAAACTTCAGTCCCAATACCTTCTCAAGCTCACTAAAATCCACAAACTGGAACCCTCTAAAAACTCTCCCCCGGAAGATGCAGTTACTTACTTTAACTCAACATTCTTAAAACTCTTAGATACCTTTGCCCCACGAAAAAACAAAAAGAATAAAAAGTAAAACTGCCCCTTGGTAAACCAAGGATACCCTAGCTGCCATGCATCTAAGAGACAAAGCTTAGAAACACCACCAGAAAAATAAAACTCCCATCACCCTTAATGAATATAAAACACTTTGCAACAAAGTCAAAAACTTACTATAGCAGACCGCAAAGCTTATTTTTCCTTACTCCAAACTAGCCACAAGACAAATCCTAAAAAAATTCCATTCCAGAATTATTTCCACCGTTCAATCCCTCATGCAAAACTCATTCAATACGCAGATGATTCCACTATCATCTATTCTGCCACCTCCACCCTTATAAAACTAACCCAACACACTTTCTCTATCACTGAACAGTGGATGTTAGATAACCACTAGCACTCAATGCTTTAAAAACTAAACTTATATTTACCCCTTCTAAAACATCCGCCATAGACAAGAACTCATTCTCCATCACTAGCCTGAACAATATTTCCCTAGAATTAGTACCCAAGGCTAAACTATTAGGTGTACTCATTGATGACCAGCTTAGTGATCACTTCCCCACCTTAGCTCATCGCCTTCCCTCTCCCCTACAACTTTCTCACAACTACATCTCCATTAGCTCCCTAAAAAAACCCTACAAATAAATATTAAAAAAAACATCAGAAACTGGGTATGCTCTACTGCCAAAATTGCTACCTCACTCCCTCTACCAAGTTCACTCTTTCTACCACATACCTCATCCCTTCTCTCCTATATGGTGCCCCACTTCTTACTAACCTACAATCCTTAAGTCAAAACTCTCTTCCTGTTATAACAAAATTGCCAGGTTTGCCTCAAACCACAAATCTACCCATCACTGTACTGTCCTTCATAAACTAAACTGGTTAGAGCTACCTAATCATCTCACCTACATTCAACTCATTCATGCCCACAATCGCATCTTCAGTCCCTCCCTCTGCCCCCCTTCCTCCACCTTTAAAATGCACCTTCCAGACAGACTCTTAAGATCTAAGAATCAGAATCTGATTGAATTGCATAAACCTGCCCGTCCACCAGGCAAAAATCTCCTATCCTTTACCTTAGCACGCCAGTGGAACTCCCAACCACCATCCATCCGTACCACCACTAGCCACTCTACCTTCAAAACCTTACTTCACTCACATCTAATATCCCTCTGGGAATGCTCCTGCTCCCACCCCACATAACGTTTTCTGCCTACTCCTCCCTCCCCATTCTCGTCTTCCATCTCTTCCTCACCCATCCACCTCCTCTCCTCCTTTCTTTTCTCTTTTTCTCCAAACTCCTCCCCTCTAGGTTCATTTCTCCCCTATCTCTCTTCCATACTTGCACCCTCTAGCACCACATGTACTCATTATCCTGCTGTCATATTTGTACAGTAGGAATATGTATATTTGTAAATATTTATTTATGTTTATAACATTTATTGTGAAATTTCATGAATTATATCTTTAAATGCTATGATTTAATCTGTACTTCTGCATTACTATGTAACCTATAACTTTGACAATAGTATTAGCTTTAATGGAGCTTTTCTCCCCAGGACTCCATTGAAAATGTGCTCTTATTGCCCCAATGAACCATCCTGGCAACTGCAATAAATAAATAAACAAATTCTCTCTAGTCTGGGGGAACATCTTGGATAACTCTTATTTTCTAGAAGCTTAATTATTTCTAGTGCTGCTGCTTACTTCTGATTGAGTGGAACATGGAAGATTTTGGTTACTATCAAAGGGAGTGGTTGGGAAAAGGGTATAATATAACCTCTGGAGATAATCCTCTGAACCTATAAATCTTTTGTAATCTCTAACCAAGCGCTCTGGTGCAGAGATAAATGACCCAGACTGCCTCCAGAAATGGACAGTTGGGCCTCATTTCAGGAGCACTGACAGGATCTGTCAGAGAAGGTCTCTCTAGATCCCTGGTTCTGCAGACCATCTCTGCAGCATGGATGGTGTCTTCCATTAAAATTCCCCCTCTTCCCCTGGGGGAACTATCTCAATGTGGATCTTGAAAGGGATTCTGGGACTTACTGAACCACATTTTTCATCCACCTCATTGGTTCCAAAGAAAGGTCCTTTTTAGGGGTCAAAAAACATACGCCCATAGCAGCCAGGGTTTTACCTTCCTGCTCACACCTGGAGTGCATGTATTTTACTTTGGGGCCAAATAAAGAACTTCCGTCAAAGGAAGCATTGACAAAAGAAGACTTGAAGGGCTCTGCAAAATCACACAAGTGCATCCAAGCATGCCTCCTGATGGGAATTCCTGAACTCGCTGCCCATGAGGTACCTTCAAGCTGCATATGCGATGAGCCACATGGGAGAGTCTGAAGTGGATTGGAGGGTAGCCAACACTGAGGTAACAGTGTTCTCTTCTTCAGAAGAAATGGTCCCAGAGATGGATTTGATAAGTTTCTTAACCACATCCCTCTGGAGTCTTTTGAAGTGGCCAAATAATTTAGCAACCAAAAGGCAAAGGTCGATAAAGCATATACACGCTTCCCAAATCTGTCCAACACCCTGGACTCCATTGTTAGGGGGTGGGCAGGGGAACTCTGCTCTGCTAGTTCCTTCTTCTCAACTGCTGCTACAACCATGGCATTAACCGGTATTCCCTTGCTCCAGAACTCTCTGTCCTTCAGTGGTGCCAGGATCCTATCTGGTCTCTTGGGGATCGGCTCAAAGGGGTCAGGTTCCTTACATGCCCATCAAGAGACCAAATCAATGAGCTTGTCAGCGGAGAGTAACACAGGAGGAAGACAGGCCAGCTCCCAAAGCTTCCAGGAATACTGAATCCTCTTGGGAAGGATTGTCTGGAGATCAACTACCCTTTGCTTTAAAAGTTCCAAAACAGATGTCATCAGGTGGTGACCTTGGAGACCCTTCCCCTCATCAAAACTGGTATCCTCTGTGACAGACTCTTGTGAAAAGTCTAAGTGCCTCCTCTTGCACTTTTTCTTTCTCTGAACTTCTTCGGTGGGATGCTCTGGAGAAGTATTGGAAAAAAAAGTATACCCTGCTGGGTATACTGGTGACTTACTTCACTAGGCTGGCTGTCCTCGAGGTATAGTAATTTGAGGCTCAAGACACAGAAACGAATGGGGTTGGAATGTCAGAGCCTGGGGGGGGGGGGACGTTCTGACTCTTGGAACAGAGAAAGCTCTCTCTACCAACTCAAAAGCAGAATGCCTCGGAGAGAAAGACAGATGGCAATGAAAAGGCATCCTTTTAGCACATCCGCTCCCTTCAGCTCGAAGGCAGACTATCTGAGGAAGGAGTCAGAGCAGAGCTATCCAGTGCCAAGGTTCTGAGGGGCAGAGAGCTCTGACAATTTCAGAGTAGGCTCCAACACCCCAGACTCAGCACTGACCTTATGGCTCTGAGTATCGTCAAGCTCCCAAGCACTTCGGAGCTTGACGATACTCAGCACTGACCTTATGGCTCTGAGTATCGTCAAGCTCCGAAGTGCTTGGAGCTGGTCCACTCAGAAACACCACTGGAGTCAAAGATACCAAGATCTTCGATCTGATGCAGGCAACTCCAGAATCTTCAGATCTGACTGCTCAGAAGCCAAAGGTCAGATCAGAGAAGCAGCTAGTATTTGTGAGGTAGTACTAACAAAGATCTCCGGACCCAATGGGGGTTGGAGATGAAAGAAATCCCATCTGAATTTGAGTCAAGAGGAATTTCCTCATCATCCTATCCACATCGGTCTTAGTCTGAAGGAATGAGTGGAAGATGCTGGTCAAAGGTGCTCTTGAATGATGGTGCCTAGGCAGGTGAGAGGAAACCAGATCCAAGACTAATGGTGGGGATCTGATCCAAGGAGATGTTTCAGGTTTAGCTTTCGGATCCAAGGGGATCAGATCAAAAGGTTTCAAAACTTGGCGAGGAGGTTCTGAACCTGGAACAAACAAGGTCGTCAAATCCAGGGAAAGCTTTCTGTCATCTTTTTTGTCTGCGGGTTTGAGCCCCAGATGATGCTTCTGACAACTTTGAAGGGAGCGAACTACTTAAAATAAATTTGTTTTTCTGGTCTATCAGAACTCTAGGACTGAAACCTTTGCAGGTGTCACAACTTGAATCTAGATGCACAGGGCATAGATAATAAACACATTTAGTGTGCGCATCCAACAATGGAATTTTATGGCCACAGGCCGCACATTTTTTAAAACCCAAAGGCTTCTCAGACATTTTCAACTAACTCTAGAACTAGAAGGATATAAAAAAGATAGTTCTTTTTTTATATGAAAATGAGGAAGGAGTTACCAATTATGGTAACTTGAACTGTACTAAACTAGCACAAGGAAAAGGAATACTATGGTAATAAAGATTTACACAGAGTGTAATATGTAAAAAGAATGATAGCAGAAATTATATAAGAAAATTTGTTTAAAAACAAAATTTTTACTCACAAAAACTAGCTTGCTAACCCAAGATTTTGCAGTTACCACATCCACACACAAAGGAAGCAAATGAGATTTTAGGTATGTTAGGTGTCTGAGGCATTATGGGTAAGGGAGGAGTGAACAGTTTGTGTTCCATGAACTGGAAAAAGTGGCAGAGTTGGATCCGAGGGTCGAACCTGAACTCAACAGTTGAGGAAGGAATGAAAATGACAACATCAGATCAATAAAGTTTGCTGTTTTTGTAACAAAAATAAAATGTTTATGATACTGTGATTAAAACATGCAAAAAAGATTATGCAAAATTTACAACCATGCTTCCAAACTTCAATTTTTTTGAGCTTTTATATCAAACATTTCAGTAAAAGGCCAATCAACACAAGCCATCATATACACACTAAGATTTTATTGCTATTTTATATAAATAAATAGCATCAAAGAAATGATTATAGGCAGAAAAATGTGAGCATTAAACAGATCTGCAGCACTCAGAATGATTACAGGAAAATAAATTAATGAGGATTCTAGCAATGTTGGCTATATATGGGTGTCCTGCATCATGAGACCTGCACTTTCTTTCTTTTTTTATAGGAAATAAAATTATAGTTCAAAAGGAACCTGATACCAATAGAATACTGGTTGATCTGGCCATACATAAAATATCCTAGGATACAAACTTTTCTTGAAAGCTTGTACTACAAACATTTCCTTCAGGTTGATATGTATTTTCAGTTGTACTTAAAAATTTCCAAAGACCTGAAAATCATCCAGGAGTGCAATCAAGCCAAAGTCTGTTGTCTAGGTCTATATAGTGGCTGTGGGTAGAGATTATAAGAAAGACTTGCCTAGATTCAGGTGTACCACTTGTAATTACCAGTTCAGTTCATATACAAGTGATGTAATCTGATAAGAAATGATGGTCCAGTGGTTCTGTTCTTTGATCCCATCATTTATGAAGGTAAAGCTACAACTTCAATATAGAAAAATACAGAAACAAAAAACTAAAAACAAAACAGCAAAATATCATGAATCAGCCTCTTTAATGCTCCACCAAACAAGTCATTCAGTAAGTGGTTTTGTCCAATGATAGACTTCTTCAGAATGAATAGAAAAAAATAAAATGCATCTTATATACATACACCATAACTGAATAATCAAGTAACATCATTTAAATCATCCCTGCAAACTATACTTCAAATACTGTTTAAAAAGACAGTGTTACTTAAATATATGTATAAATGTATTTATAAATATAAATGCATATGTATAATGCCCGCGTTTAATGTTTTAATATTTTTCTTTTTAAATAAATTTTAAAATTTTCTTTATCATTTAGCCCTGGGGGTGTACTGGCATCTAATCTAACTAGCCAACAATACACCCTCCAGTCTAATTCATCTTCTGCTTCTAGTCTGTTATTAAAATCCCACACCTTATCTAGCACTAAAAACTTAGTCACCCCTTTACACTTAGTACTATAGTATTTCCCCCATGCATTACTGCTATCTGCTTTTTTGATAGCATATAGGTGTTCTTGCATTTTCTTATATAATTCTCTAGTCGTTCTGCCAACATCATAACAATAACATGCAGAGCACACTGATAAATAAACTATATATCTATACCTACAAACATAAGTGCTCCACACTTTAATTCTTATAGTTTTCACGTATATTTCTTCTAAACCTGTTAATAAAAATTTACAATAACTACAGTTCAAACATTTCTAAGTTGTCTCTTTTTCATTCCCAAGGTGTTTTAATTTATCCTGAAAAATGCTTTTAATTTTTTTTCCCTTTCTTATTTATAAAAATGGGGGTATCACCTACTACCTTTCCAACATCAAGAAAACTACTCAAATTTTTCCAATTGTCTTTTACTAGATTCTTAATGTGCTTTTCATCTAGGGAATATTGGACTACCATCCTAGTTTTGTAACTTTTAGTATTTTTATAAGATTTAACATTAGCCTATTTTTTCTAACCCTGTTCTGGTTGATTTCATTAAACTTTTCTTTATTTTCAGGGTAGCCCCTAACCATCAATTTTCCACACAAAACTGTGCCTTCTTCAAAAAATAAATCATCACAATCTGTCAGGTCACTAACCCGTTTCAACTGCCCTTTAACAATATTACAATTCATGCTAATGGGGTGCATACTACCATACTCTTGGTAGGTGTTTATTTTGAATTTCGTTTTTAAAATCTTAGTTCGAAGTTCCTTTCCTTCTTTATAAACCTCTACATCTAGAAACTGAATTTTCTTTAAATTATAACTAGATGTAAAGCTTAAATAATCGCAGACATTACTAACATAATTAAAAAAACTCAATAAATCATCATGGTTCTCTCTCCAAATAAGGAAGAGGTATAATATATTTACGGAGTGTTCACTTTTCATAATGAACTCCTTCTCCCAAGCTATCATAAATAAGTTTGCATAACTTGGGACCATAGCGGCCCCCATGGCAACAACATTTATTTGTTGGTAGAAGGAGCATTAAATTAAAAAAATGTAAGATAATATAACATCCAACATTTCCAAAATAAGTGAAACTTTATCTGTATCATAAAACTTCAAACTTAATAGTTCCATTCTAACAAATTCAGCAACAATAACATTTGGTATTACAGTAAACAAAGATTTAATGTCCATAGTAACCAAATAATCTGATTCCAGAATATCAACCTCAAAGCTACAACTTCCTCATATGGAGTCTGACACAAGGAACCATGACTAGGCTGGTTACAAACAACCCAAAAGTATTAAAAAGATCCTTGCTGACAAGTCTGTTCTCAGGTATTGTCCACTGACAAAAACTAAAACCATTCCCAGAAAATATCCTCTGCTGCAATGGCAAGAAATCTGAATTTTCATTTACAGTTCCTCTTAGGAAGCTCAGAAACAGTTTACCTTCATAATGTCGATCACATATGATTGCCCGGCCACATCGTCGACCCATTTCCGTGAAATCAAAACCGCAAAACTTTTATAATGTCGAATTAATGTCGAATTTTGACATTTCTGGCCACACCACACCTCCACACCAGTGCTACCCATGGGTCAAAAAGGGGGTGAGATATAGCCATTCGCAGACATTCGCACTTCGTTGTTCGCGGAAGCAGGGTCAACCATATTGAGATTGCCGTTATGAAGGTAAACTCTCAGAAATAATCAGCATCTTGAGATGGTCCATCAGGTATTGCAGGTACTAAAATCATAATGAGACAGTTAACCAAATACAGGTAAATTGTCTGCTCCTTTTCCCCTGAGGGTCACAACGTCACAACGTCTACAGATAAGCACTTCATGAATACTCTGGGAACACTCAGGTTGCAGGGTAGAAATGCAAAATAAAACTGCTGCTTCTCGGTCCTCAAACCTGAGTATCAATATGACTCATATTTGGGGCCAGTGAGGAGATCAAGGACACTGGTGCAATGTCATTGTGAATTCAACAGCTGCTGTCTACATGGCATAGTTCAGACCATGTGAAATCTCTTGACCAAACAGTATACTGCTTGCACTGCGGAGCTAACCTGGTTCTTAATGCAGCAAGCCTCAGCAACCTCCTCCCTCCAGGAAGGCTGAGCTGGTGGCAGATGCTCACTCTTATCCTTTCAAATACAGTCCCTCCAGTATTCATGTTGCTACTTTAACCAGGGTTGTCTGAGGTGCAGTAAGGGTTCTATCCCTCTACACCATGAGGCCATGCATAACAAAGATACTGACAATTTTCATAACTCTGGCGTGATCTACTATGCCTTCTTGTGAAACAGAATCAATTGATGACATCTGCCTGATAGATGACCATAAAAACAGAACATTTCACTACACCAATGCAATTTCTTAGCAAATGGCATACAGTTTAGAATCTTTACCAACAGAATTAAAAATATCCAACAACCTTTTCCTATACTTAGCAGCATCTGTGACAGTTTTGTCTAGGTAAGGGGTTGCTGGCGTTTGAAAAAATTCTTATAGTCCTTAGACACATTAGAATATCTTCCAGCATCTGAATGATGCCAGATTGCTAAGCATCACATCCCAGAGGGCTACCCAAATGCTCATATAAAACAAGACTTACCCAGCAGACTAACGGCTCTGATCAATGTAGCTCCAGAAATTCCATAAAACAATTCCTTCTTTCTGGTCATTTTTATTGTTCCTCATTCAAAATACTTCATAAACCCTAGCAAACAGTTCTGTATTTGGCTATTACATTTCACTACAGTGTGCTCTGCTAATAACCACTGATGTTTAGTCATAAGAGGTGGAGTCTAGGTTAAATCTTATGTAACAGTTTAGCTGGATTTCTGACAGCACTTGTGAAAGCAGTGTTTTTTTTTTATTATTTACTGTACTGCCTTCTTACACTAGTAATTCTTTATATCATGACATGATTTGGAACTAGCTTCTTTAGAAGTATGACTTGCCTCTTACAGTTGAGCAACATATGACAGGGCAGAATGTGAAAAACAAAATGACACCAAGACAGCTTTTTATAACAGTATATCATACAAAAACGATGAGGGCAGTAGTTGGAAACAGCTTGCAGTATTAGGGCACACAGCACTAGACAAAAATGAAAGCTATATACTCACCATAGCAACAGATCTGTGCTGTTAAGTTTCTGTCCTTACTAAATAGAGGAGTCTTTGGATCAGAGTCAGATCTGACTGTCCACTTTCAATCTTTGGATTCAGTACTCAGGCTCCTCCCTTTACCCATAATCCCCTTGTGATGAGTAAGTTACCTTGGATCTAGTGGGTCTGCAGTACTAGAAAAAGATAGACTACTTCCAAAATACTTGAAGACTTACAAAAATAGCCATACAACAGGGCAGAGGGAAAGAAACCAGCTTTTATGCATAGACTTACAACAATCTACGGTAACTGAGGTTAGGTCAGCCAGAACACTTTAGGAGTGAATAAAAAGGAATAAAGGACATACCAAGGATAAGGGAAGGAGGGTGGGAAGTTGAGGAAACACAGACGTAGACAACATAGATCTATCATTATGGTGAGTATATACCTTCTCATATCTGATGATGTTTTTTCCGTCTGCTCCTCAATGGATGGAACAGAGTCTCCAGCTACTGTTACACCTGGTTGGTATCATGGAATGATATCCTGGAGCACAGCTGAACTAAATGAGCTCATGATCTTGATTGTATGTCCAATTTGTAGTGTGAAATGAATGTATGGACTTTGGACCAAATAACCGTGGCATATATGTCATCAAGTGTACTCTGTGAAAGAACACTGTAGAAGAGGTTACAGACCTAGCTGAATGGACCTTTGGAGGTTTGGATAACAACAAGTTTTTTTCTTTGTACACATGAGAAATACAATCGGAAAGCCAATGGTAAAGTGTTACCTTGCGTACTCCTTTCCTATTTTGACAGAAAAGAAAAAGAAAAATAATTAGTCCGTCTCTATAATAGTCTAGGTGTGATGTAAACAGACATGCAGTTGCTGATGCACATCCAGCAAATGTTGCCTGTATTTACCCTTATTTGAAAAATTTCACTCATGAGGGATGGGCTTGGCAATGTCCGGTTCCTTCCATGCCCACTTGGAGATCAGGTCCACCATCTCATTTATGGGTGGAACACAGAGTGCTTCAATGGACCACACTCCTTTCTATCTGAACAGTTCTACAATTTCTCCAAACGTGACATCTTCTAGTGGGAATCTTGGGGGAACTTATCCTTCATCAAAGTCAGTGTCTTCTGTGAGTGATTCCTAGAGAGAATTGACATGATTTCTTTTACACCTATTCAGTGGAGTGTTCCAGAAAGGACTCAGAAGTTGATAAGAGCTACTCAAGTAAGGGTGGCTTGAGGCTTTTGAATGCTGACTGTCCTAACAGGACAAGATGAACAGGCTCAGGACCCAGGAAAATCCTGCAGAGAAAGGATGGATCAGAGTTCAAAAAGGAAGTCTGCTTTCTAGACATGGACAGCACTCTTTCAAATTCTTCAAAAGCCGATCTCAAGATGGATCCAGAGACCTTCACTGTAGGAACTGAATCTCCTAGCAGAGGCTAGATCAGAGAAACGATTCGGTTCAGATCTGAGGCTGATGTCAGAACCCAGCTGCTCAATGTCAAAGCCCAGAGGGGGAGGAACATCTCAAAAGAACTCGGCTCTGAATTAACCCCCCCACCCACAGCCGGCGCAGATTGCATGGCTCCAAGATCCAGATGACTTGGAAAGATTCAGAGCTGATTAAATCAAAGAAACCATCGGACTCGAAGATGACTGATTCTTTGGCTCTGTGAAAGATATATCCTGGGGGCACTTGTATTCAACTACTCCGATACCACTAGACAGAATGGAGAGGGACATATCACTTGGTGAGGGGGAAGAAACCAGTACTATGGATCTGGCAGAGGTCATAGCCAGGAGGATTCCCCCCGCTGGATTTGGGACTGGAAGGACTTCATCATCCTGTCCACATCTGCTTCAGTAAGACTCCTGGAGGACCAGGCTGAACGAAGCAGTGCAAAGAAGGCTGGAGATCCACTGAAAATATCTTCATAAGGAAATGTTCATAGGTGAATACTAGGCTAACTGCCTTTAAGGGCCATTTTAAGCCCAGTCAATAAAAACAGGTCAAAATCAAACCCTATACCTTTTGTACTTTAGGTGAAGACCTTAATCATCATGTCAAATCCACCCAATGAAGATCCTCTTGAAAAATCAGGGACCTCAATCTGGGTGATATAGGCTCCAGTATAAATCGAGGTTCAGGAAGAGGCAGAATATCGGATCTGATAAGAATCGGTTCAGAGGGCAAAATCAGATCTGAGACTTTGTTAACTTTGGAGCCAGAGCAGAGGAGGGAGGATGCTCCGGAGATGTTGTCCTGGCCACTACTCTTGTCTTTCCCCTCACTTTTTCTTTGGATTTCTCAGGTCTGCTACAATCAGCTGTTTTTTTAACCAATGTAGAAGAGGCAGAGGCCAGAGAAAGGAAAATGGGTATTTTCTCCCTGAGAGGTAGGTAGAAAACCTTTCAACATTAACTTGCTACAGTGTTCAACAATTGCCCAATGTCCAAAAGCTTCAAAGATGTTGTACTGAGCGAAAATGTGTAGCCCCAGGCAACAAATGCACTCCAAGAGGGTGTCCGAATTTGGCAACTTGGGGCTGCAGGCCACACAGTTTTTATAAAACCCAAGGATTTTTCCATCATCACTGTATCTACAGACAAAAATGCAATTAACATCACCAAAAACACTCCTCAAAAAGGAAAAGATAACAAGGGAGACAGAAAGGAAAAAGAGAAAGCAGTGTTCGAAGATGTCAGAAGACAGGAAGACCAACGTGAAAGGTACAAAGTACAGACTTTTTTTAATAAAGATAAAAAAATACATACACATAAGGGGAAGAACAGAACTAAGAAGATGGAAGGAACTTCAAAGAAAGATTACAGATAAAAAACAACATTTTACTTACCTCCCCCCAAAGACAGATCAGCACCAAAATACCACATCTGTAGCTTATGGCAGCAAATAATATCTGAGGTAACTTGCTAATCACAAGGAGATTATGGGTAAGGGAAGGAGCCTCAGCACTGGATCCAAAGCTTGAAAGTGGTTGAAGTCAGATCTGAAGATCCATCTATTGAGGAACGGAGGGAAGAGAGAAAATCAGATTAACAGTTGTAATCATGGTAAATAAAATGAAATATTTTTTGTCTAAATTTAGTTAGGTGTTTTCACTAGATGTTATTGGAAAACACTGTCTATGAAAACCTCAAGAGTATAACGCTGTAATATTGTTTCCTACTATATTTTTTCTACAAGTGCTTTTTCACAACATAATTAATACAGCCTTCCACATTTTATATTTTACTTACTCCCAGTTTTGTAATTTATGCAGTTAAATAAATACAGCATTACATGTACAAAGATCAGCATCAGAAGACATGCAAATGCTGCACTAAATGGAATTCCTAATCTTGTAAAATAAACTGAAATAACTTTAAGCCTATATTTGGCTGTTACTTCTCACTATTAGGCATCATATTGTGTTTTTCTGCTGTAGTAAAATATCAGTATTACTAAAAATACAAACTGCAAATTAGCTATGCATGGATATTCCTGCCCACTATCATGTAATAGGTGCTTCACAGTTGATTACTAGACTATCTCTCTTCCCAAAGGTGAGAATCAAACCCTGTACCTTGTGTCTGCAAGTTAAATACCTTAACCATTATACCAACCCCCCCAAACCCATAAAGTAAATTACCTCAAACAAATCTTCAAAGGCTGGCTAAGGATATGTCAACACTTCAAACAGTTTGCTTATAGGGTTGTTCATAGGTAAATACTAGGATAGCTGCCCTTGCAGGCTATTTTAAGCCTAGCCAATTTCCCTGCAAGGGTGAGAATCAAACCCTGTACCGGTTGTCTGTGGTGTAAACACCTTAATCCTTATGCCATCCCCCAACAAAACATCATACAGTGACCATAATGTACCACCAACTCAACACACACATACCAGTTGATTAAGGTCAGATTTGAACACCATACCTGTCTAGGTATACAAGCTAGGTTCCATACAAAGGTAAGGCTAGCACCACCACATAAGTCTACTGTGAAAAAGAACTGTGAAGCCCTGAAGCAGAAGACCAGAAAAAATCCAAATAAATAATTAGACAGTAACAATTCAGTGGTACAGCAAACAAGCTGCCTTTATTTGTAAATTGATGTTTAGTGCCTTCACCTGTAAAAACAGACTTTAAATGAACGAGATCAAAATGCAGGCTTGTATAAATACCCCCATTAAATTACATCTAAATTGAAATATCCATAAAAAAAATAAATTACAGCCAATCAGACCATAAAAGGATATATACATGCTTTCATATTTGGCTAGGGGAGCTTGGAGTGGATTGGTGGAGAAAGACTTAAGCTCACTCATTTACATGATGGCCTACAACATTTACCATTTCAAAAATGAACACGGTCAACAAATCTAAAATAGGCACACAGAGCATGTAGCTACTAAATAAGGAATGAGTTCTTAAAGAGTAAGAAAACACTTTGTAGACCTAACTTGAATGTGTAACTAGGCTGCAACTGATCAGACAGAATTATGACCAAACAAAGTAAGCAAATCAAAGATATCTGACATTGACTCAAGAGGACAGTGAAATATGTGCAAAGTTTACATTGTAAGAGAGAACAACCCAGAATGTTCATCAGATAAGAAACTGACTAGACCAGTACCCTGATTGAAGGAATCACTACTGCAATACACTAGATGTCAATAACGAACTAAAATGCTACAGCATCCAAAGCTTACAGATCTAGTACGGTATTCCGTTTTTGAGTTAGTAAAGAGTTCTGTAAAAGGAAAGGCTATACAAGAAGTCTGGCCAGTTTCACCTAAACAGATAACCACAGCTATCTTGACCAGGAATGACCTGTGAGAATAATACTGCTTCTGTCTTGCTTCACCTTAACAGTATTTTCTGAATCAGAGGAACTGGATATGCAGCTTAATGTTGTTTAGAATAAAAAAAAAATCTGTTCTCCAAAACGGAGGGGTGAGGCAACAGACAAAAATTCTGCAGCTGACCTTTAGAAGTGTGGCAAACAGGTCCACCTCTGGCATACCTTTATGACATCCTGAAAAGTCTATAGCTCAACTTTTCATTAGTCAGCTAGAGTTCTATCCAGCTAGCCAGTTCTATGTGCCTGGGAGATGTACTGCGGAAACAAACACATTACACTGAAGGGCCCACTGTCAAATAGTCTCTCCTATTTCCAGAGTTGAGAGGATGTACTTCTCCTTGGACTGGTAGTGTACCTGGGGTGGGGAGATGGGAGTGATCTGCCCTAGATACAGGCAGTATTATTGTCTTGGCAGCCTGGGCTCTAGATGTTATAAGGCAAGACTGGCAGATGCGGCTGATGTAGTAGTGACACTCAGAAAGGAATTCCAATACCATATTTGTAGTCATGGCTGCAGCGCATCCTGAAGCGATTTGTCTGTGTGGCAATTTAATTGCAGCAAGCCACTGGTCCTAAACTTTGAAAGGATTTTTTTCCACAACTCTGAAAGGACATTTTTCCCCTGCTCAGCTTAGAGCTGAGTGAGGCAACAAATCGGGAACCGCACAGGGTGCCACATAACTGTGCTGCCAATACTTATTTCAAGAGGCTATGGGAAGAAGTTGTCCTAAAAAGCTCTTGAGGTTCTGTACAATGCTTTTGTTTCTTTTATACTAATGTAAACACACTATTCTGTTTGACATCAGCTGGCTTAAGCTAAAAGATTGTTGAAGTACAATAAACCTGTTGAAACTGTTCAGCTAATATCAAAGGAGGCAGAGACATCCATTTGGTTAAGTTGTTTGGATTCTTCCACTAGAGAATTACTTTCCTTACAAAAATGGAAAACTGAACTGCTGGCTCTAAGGAATATGCTTTGAAGACAGTGGTCATCTCATATGGAACCTTGCATGAGGGGCTAACCAGAAGGCTACAAGCAGACAGATATCCACATGGGACTTGTTTTTTGTTTTGCTATAATGGTCTGCTATTGACAGAAATCTGTCATCCCATTCTGAATTTCCAACTGGTTATCTTGGAGGGAAGAAAGACTTTCATCTGAAAAGGGTCAATTACTGCCCCCATAAAGGTCATTGCAGGGTTATGGGAAATTCCTTCTAGTGCCTTGTGACCCACGATGACTGCATCACAAACATTACAGGTGGGAAGAAGACTGACGTCCAGATAACACCTCACTGGACTGCCAACAATAATGTGACATTCCCCACCATCCTGGGTCAGTAACTAAGGAGCTTCAATCTTCACTACTAATTCCAATGAGAAACCATCACAATTTCCCCTAAGAAAACAAAAGGAACACATACTATAACCTTGGACTGGACTGTACACTTCTGTCCACCCTTAATGTAACTCCTTATTAACACTTCAGAGCAATGTGTCCCAGTTTAAGATATCTGATACACTCACACTTAAATAAATTAAATCTCACACATCCAAACACTTCTGGGAAAGCCTCACACAGATTTCAAGCTGTGCTCCTTCCCCAAAATATGGTAACACGCTGCCACCAATCAGAGAGCCTACATGCCCTTTTAAAGGGGTGTCCAATTATTAAAATTAGACATTAAAACAAATGATAGCAAATGACCTAAAGCAACCAGGCTTTTGGAGTGGCCCAGGAAGTTATCAAAGCAGGTATAAGCACTCTCAAATCAATAAAGAAAACACTGATTGACTGGCCACAATGCAAGTTAATAAAAAATATTTAATACTGAGCAAAATGATTAAAAATATAACACAATAATTTCCATTAAACAAACAGAAATCTATCACCAGGAAAATGGAATCAGTACTGCAATGTCTTTTGGCTTTTCCTGGTCAGGGGATGCCACAGCGGATCACTGGTCCGCAGACTGATTGGCAGTTGTTTTTTTATGGTGTCACATTGCCAGCCTGGTGCCCAAGATGAAATCAATACTGAAGGACAGAAATTCAACATTTTGAAAAACTCTGATTAGTTATAATTTTCCTATCTGCCTAAAGAACACAGTCTCTGATCTAAACTAAATTATTACAACAGAGCAAAAGCAGGCTTACAGTTGTTGGTGAGTCCTTCTGGATATCCACTGCACAGTACAACTGTGAACAATTGACAGCTGCAACTGGTGACTATAACTGACAACCGACTTCAACTGTCTTCAGTCGGCTCTTTTATACACTAGCTTAACTGTCACAACTGTTCCTGTTCTAATTTTTATTTCATATTTTGAAAATCAACCAACAGCTGTTTACTAAAGTTCTTTCCCATCTTTCAGCCTCTGACAGTAAGACAGAGCAACTGTCAACCTTCTGATGACATCATCTGCAGCTCAGAAGGTGCAGGGAGGCCTCTGGCTGCCAAGAGCTGGTGCACTAATCTGACTACATCCATTTCTGATAAGACTCCTGGAGGAACAGATCGACATTCCCAAAGGAGATTTAGGTTTTTTTACACAAAGGGACTCAGCTGTTGACCCAAGAAGGGGTCTACTGAAGGGGAATATCTAGTCTTGGGGCACTTATAATATCGACCTTCAGCACCACAGTCTGTTGGATAGAGGGTGAGGATGGAACCGAAATAGTAGAAGTTACAATTATCGGTGCCGGAGAGGTCATCGGGCCGAAGACATGGTCGGTATCGAAGATGGTTGGGTACTTTCAATAGTAGACAGCACCATTGTAGATTTTGTTGGTTTCAGTGGCGGAGTAGAAGTCAATGATATTGTAGGAACTTTAGACTTCAATTCCGAAGAAGGTGTTGGAACCTGAGATTTTTGAGACTTGGAGACAGCACTCAATGGCTTCATTTTTAGGGTCAGTTTTTAGAGATTTTGAAGTCTCCGCCTCAGAAAGAGCTTCACCAAATGGACATTTTAATAATCCTTTAAGTATCAATTTATGCGTCTCTGCAAGTGTTTGAGCACTGAAACCCTTACAGAGTTCACAAGAAGGCTGAATTTCTAGATGAGTGACATCCAAACAATAAACGCAAGAAAGATGCCCATCAGATTGGGCATCTTTCTGCCACAGTCTTTACATTGCTTAAACCCAGAGTTTCTTTTCTGCTTCTCTGCAATGCTGTCCAGTCAAACACACTGCACGGCCACACACTCATTCGTAAAGGAAAAAGGGGGGAAGGAAAGAGATAAAGGCTTTTTTTTTTTTTTTTTTTTTTAAATACCAACTATGGTATATAAAGAATTACCCAGATGGGTAAAGAAGAAGAAAAGGCAGGAAAAAGGATACCAATGATGGTTTCAAAGAGTTAACAATGGTAAACAGGAAGGAGAGGCCTAATACCAACAATGGTAAGGAGAGATACCCTGAGGTAAACATGATTGAAGTAAGTTATCCAATAGAGTCACTCACACAAAAAGGAAACTAAACAATAGTAATTATTATAGAATATAAGCAAAAGGTAGAATAATAGGCAAACAGAAAAAGATTTTTGACCACTTAGCTGAGAGCAACTGCTGACTCGTCCAATTTTCTACATGGCAAACAAGATCTGAGGTAATGGGAAGAAAGGCAGTATGGGTACAGCCTTAGGTCAAGAGTTTTTGGCTGGCGTGAGCTTTGTATAACAGCCAAGTTGGTTCCGAAACAGAACCCATCAGTCAAGAATGAATGAAGATTGACAACATCAGATGGTTAATTTTTGGATGGATTGCAATGTGAATGGTGATAAAATGAGCCATGGAACATCTTTTCTGGATGGCTGTCAAAGCACGGTGGGGAATAGATTAATGTACAATCTAATATTAAGTGCAATTTCTCGGGAAAACGTGTAAACTGTTAAGTGAGGGTGCGAGTGATATGTGAATGGTTTATTATGTTGGCACAAACAGAGGTGAAAGTTACACAAACTTGAGTGTAGTAGTACATGAGGGAGGAAAAACTAATAGATGCTCTTAATTTTACAGGAGGAAAGAGAAGCACGGGATACTAAAGTAAAATAGCCTTTACTAAACAAACTATATAAGGAAGAGTCAGTGATAGAAAAAGAAAGTTAAAAATGTCAGGAAAGCAAAATGTAAAAGGTGATACGGAAGTAAGTATTATTATTATTATTATTATTATTATTATTATTATTATTAATAATAAAGTAAACAGCATTAAAGTACAGGTTAAAAGACTGGCAGTGTTGCTTTGGTTGAGGAAATGGAGGGCAGATTCTATATCTTTCTAGGACTTTAAATTTATTGATACAAATGGAAGGACTAAATTTGAAATTTTGTGGAGTAAGAGACTTCCAAGTCTTTTGGGACTGATGAATGTTCTTGGAAAGCTATTGTTTAATGTTTATTTCTGAGCTGCACAGCTGTGTGGCCAAGTAGGTTGTATAGTGTGAATCATTCTGAGGAAGGGTTGGAATATGTCAGGTTATGATGTAATTTATATGTTTTTACTAAGGAAGAAAATGGGGGAAGAGTTGTTTTCTAAGATAAAAGGCTATGTTATGGTTAATTGCTTATAGTTCCTGTATGGGTTTAATTGTTCTTTACAAGGTAGAAGGGGACAAAAATAAAAGAAGTTAAGAGAACAATGATAAATATTATTAAACATTTGGGCATGCAGACAGTTCAGAACAAAGGTACATGTAAGCAGGGGAAAGTTAGTTGCACAAAGATTATCTTTTATGCATTAAGATGCTGATACTTTTGGATGGAGTAACATTGTGGAGCTTCCAGACCACAATATGAACAAGGGGAAATAAGAGAAAAAAAATTGCCAAGAAATGAAGTTGAGTTTGTTATGAAGGAAGAAACAACTGGATATTTTAATATGCTATGGATTGATCACTTAGCCATGAGGTTTTCTTAAAAGAGGATGGGGTGGAAAAGGTGGGAAGCTTATAAGGTCAAGTAAAATCTGAAAATAAGCAAGGGGTGAAAGCACGTATGAAGAAGAGGTGAAATTACATTTGATGTTAGAAGATAATTCTTGGGAGTATTATGAGTACGAAAGGTGAATATATTAGAGCAGTGAATATGAAATGAGAGAATGATTAACCAAACAGATTTTTATTGTCTAAGAGGAGAGAAGGGAGTATGTTAAACATTTATTAGCTAAACATATACAGAGTGTAAATGGGTACATATGGATTGTTGAGGGATGATGTAGAAGAGTATAGAATGCTGTAGGAAATAAGGCACAGAGCAGAAGAAAATAAAAAGGTACTTCCATGGAGTAAAGAGGAGGCCTGGGATGTTAAGTTGTTGGGAGACAGTTATGGCAAGGGAGATTAAAGAAGCTTTAGGGAAAGTGAAGGTAGATGGGATACCGTGGGTGAATATTTTATGTATGGGTTTTAGAACATTTGACAATTGATCAGTGGAGGACTTTTACGACAGTGTTTAAAAGGAATGGTGGGGACAGAGGAGAAAACAAAGTCAAGCATATCATGGTGTGGTGAAGTTTATTTGCAAATGCAAGGAAAATGAGGATATTAAGACTTGAAGGTATTTAACTGATCTATATGGATTATAGAGTAACTACAATACTTCATATTAGATTAGAAAGGTAACTGCAGAAGGTAGTGGAACCAGAGAAATATGTTATAGCAAAGGGAAAGAATAGTTAAAATACCGTTATTTATATTAAGGCAGGTTGTAGAAGTTAAGAGGGAGGGAAAAGGCAGTCTATCAGACATTACAAAGGTGTTTCATAATGTACATTATGGAAAGATGTTAGGAATACTGTGGGATTATGTTTTTTAGAAAAAGAATTGGGGTTGATACAGAAAGTTTATGTTAATTCTTATATTAGACCACATGTGAATGGGTATTTGGGAAACAGCTTTAAGATGAAAAATGGGTTAAGCAGGAGTGTACACAATTTTATGTTACTTGGGTTATTAATGTGGTAGTAATAAAAAGTTATGTACTCACCATAACGTTCCATCTGTACTGTCCATTTTCACTCTTCCTCAACTGATGGGTTTGGATCCGAGACTTGGATCCCACTTGGCCACTTCGTCCAGATCATCGGATCCCAGAACTCTCGATCTCTCTTTACCCATAATCCCCCACCAGCATAATATACCTCAGATCGAGTTTGCTACCCCTAGATGTAAAAGGACAACCAATAAAAGAAAAAAGCAGTGGTAGAACAGTAAAAGGGAAGCTGGAGATCAAACAAGGAACAGAGGTTCCTATACAACTCTTAGATCTCTTCAGAAACATAAAAGGAAGGGGCAGGATGATGGGGAGTTGAGGAAGAATGAAAATGGACAACATAGATTGAACATCACAGTAAGTACATAACTTTTTAATCTGATGCTGTCATTTTCATTCATTCCTCAACTGATGGGCCAGAGTCCCCAGTTACTACAAGCCTGGGAAGTCCTTAAAGAAGTATATTCCAGAGCACTGCTGAGCCAAATGTCGCTCTGTTCCTAGAAATCAAATCCAACTTGTAATGGGCAATGAAAGTCTGGATTAGCCCAAGCTGCAGCTGCACAAATATCACCTAAAGATACTCTGGACCAAAAAGCTGAAGAAATCACCATAGATCTTGTGTAATGGGCCCTAGGAGGTTTTGGTAGACAAAGGTTATACAGTTAATTAACCATTTGGCCAAAGTAACTTTAGATATTGGATTGCTTAGTATGGTAGGAAAAAAGGAAACACACAACTGGTCAGATTTCCTAAAGTCTTTAGTTCTGAAGGTAGAAATTAAGTTGTCTATACACATTCAACAGATGTAACATGTACTTATTCTCCTTTGTTTGAAAATTTTGGAAAGAAAACTGGGAGATTAATGACCTGGTTAATATTCGATTCAAACGCTACCTCAGGTAAAAAAGAAGGATTAGTTCACAGTGAAAACTCGTCTTTGTGAAAATTCAGATAATGATGTTTTGAAGACAAAGCTTGAAGTTCAGATATTCTTCTAGCTTATGTAATAGCCACCAGAAAAAGAAGTTATGTACTTACCATAATGTTCCATCTGTATTGTCGATTTTTCATTTCTCTTCACATATGGGTTTGGTTCTGTGCTATTGGATCCAACTTGGCCTTTATCAAGCTCGTGGCAACAAAAAAGCTCTTGGACACCTCCCCGTATCCACAGTGCACCTCTCCCTGTTACCTCAGATCTTGTTTGCTAGGATTATTCCCAGAAGGAAAAATATAGATAAAAAATGTTATATGAAAGGATTTTGAAGAGACCATTTCTGCAGTGCAGAGAAGATAAAAAGAGCCATAAATTATACTTCCCGTTGCACCAGAAACAAAAGGCTGGGGGCTTGGAGGGAGGAGATGTGAGGAGAAATGAAAAATCGACAATACAGATGGAACGATATGGTAAGTACACAACTTCTTTATCTGATATTGTCAATTTTTCATTTTGTAATCACATATAGGACAGAGTCCCCAGCTATCTTCATCCTGGGTGGACTCGCAGAAGAATATTCCCCAGAACCATCGGACCAAAGGAGGCTCTTCCCCTAGAAACCAAATCCAACTTGTAATGAATGATAAAGGTATGGTGATTTGCCCAAGTGGCCACTGCTCAAATTTCAACTATGGATGCATTACCCTGAAAAACTGCTGAAGAAGCCATGACCCTGGTTGAATGAGCTCGGACAGGTCTGGGAAGAGTTATACCTTGTTTGGTGTGGACGAAAGTAATGTAATCAGATGTCCATTTCATTAGAATAACCTTGGACACTAGTAGGCCCTTCCTAGGGCCGGAGAAGGAAATGAACAATTGATCTGCCTTTCTAAATTCTTTTATCCTGTGCAGATAAAAATGTAATTGTCTGTGGACATCCAACAGATGCAGTATGTATTCACATTTATTAGTGAAGTTAGGGAAGAAAACAGGCATGTTAATGGTTTGATTGAGATCAGTCTCAAACAACTTTTGGTAAAACGGAAGGGTTGTTGTGCAAGGAAACCCTGTCTTTATGGAAAATCAGGCACAGAAGCTGGGAAGATAAGCCTGAATTTCTGACATTCTTCTAGCCAAAGTAATTGCTAATAGGAAAATGGTTTTCCAAGACAAAAATTTCACATTACATGTTGCTGCAGGTTCAAATGGGGGCTGAACTATAAAATGAAGCACTAAGTTAAGGTCCCAAGGAGGAGAGGGATCTTTGTGGGGAATCCTTAGTAATAAAGTCCCTTTTAAGAAGGTGTTGCAAAGCTTGTTGGAAATCAGTGACAAGTTATCCTTACAATGTGAAAAACAGAGACAGCTGCTAATTGCACTTTAATAGTAAAGGTCACTGCCCGATGGTCAAATAGATGAGCCAAAGATTGTAGAACGGCGTGAACAGGAGATTTGAAGGGATCTATATCATGTTGCTGAGCCCAAGTTACAAACTTCCTCCATTTGCTCCTATACAGCTTTTGAGTGGATTGCTTATGGAATAATATCAAAATATGATGAACTGGGGAGGAGAGCATAGGTTGCCTGGCTATAAATGGAACTGGAGGAACCAAGCCATCAGCTTGAGTTTGGACACACTGGGATGAATCATTCCTGTCAGGTGCAACAGAAGGTCTGGAGTGGGTTCCAAAATCTAGTGTTTTTCCCGTAAACGAGGCCGTAGGAAAGGAAACCAGATTTGGTGAGACCAAAACAGGGCAATGAGGATTCCTGTTATCTTCAACCTGTTTGCTCTCTGAAAAAATTTGGGGATCAAGGGGGTAGGGGGAAAGGTGTAAAGAAGACAGGCGGCCAATCATGTATGAGAGCATCCCTCAGAGACTCTCTGGTTGGGGGGATTAGGGCAAAGTAGCTGCTGCATTTGTTGTTCAGAGGGGATGCAAAGAGGTCGCAGCAGGATTGGCCCCATCTGGGGAAAATCTCTTCTGCTACTTTCTGGTTGAGGGACCACTTGTTAGGCAAAAGAATGGATCTGCTCAGCTTGCCCACAATCATGTTGGACTTTCCCCAGAATGTGCGTTACTACAAGAATTAGAAGTTATGTACCTACCATAAAGTTCCATGTTAGTTGTCTTCTCTCGCCTTCTTTCTTGCTGGATGGGTTCGGAGCCGATCCTCGGCTCCGACTCGGCACTTGCTTTAGCTTAGGAACTCCTTTTACCAGCTCGAGGCAACCCTATATCCCATGATGCAAGGCGGAACTACCTCAGATCTCGTTTGGTAGCTAACCTACCCTGCTAAAGACTATCCTAACATAATTAGGAACACAAGTTCCTAATAGAAGTCCTCATATGAAGGCTCCGGAGGAAACAACCGAATAGGAACTCTTCAAGATCTGTCCAGGCCAGGGGGAAGGAGGGAGGGACGCAAGAAAGAAGGCGAGAGAAGACAACTAACATGGAACGTTATGGTAGGTACATAACTTCTAAATGTTAAGTTGTCAATCTCGCCTTCATTCTTGCTGGATGGGACCGCGTCCCTAGCACCTGTATCCCGGGTGGCTCAATGGAACAGACTCTTGAGAACTGTGGAACCAAAACTGGCCCTATCTCTAGAGGCCAAGTCCAACTTGTAATGAGAGACAAAGGTATGGGGCGTAGCCCAAGTAGCTGCTGCACAAATGGTATCAATGGGTAGTCTATCCTGAAAAGCTGCAGAAGTGGATAGACTCCTGGTTGATTGTGCTTTTGGCTTAGAAGATAGCTGTTTGCCTCTGAGAGAATACACATAGGAAATAGTGGAAGTCAACCATCTGGATAAGGTCACTTTAGATACTGGAAGACCTATCCTGTTTTCTGCATAGGAGACAAATAATTGGTCCGATTTTCTGAATTGTTTAGTTCTATGCAAATAGTACCTGAGCTGACAATGGACATCCAAAAAATGCAGTTTCTGTTCAGCTCTGTCGGAATAGTTTGGGAAAAAGACTGGTAGGTCTATAGATTGGTTAATGTTGGTTTGAGATACGACTTTGGGGAGAAAGGAAGGGTTAGTTCTTAATGATACCCTGTCCTTATGAAAAACCAAATAAGGGGAACGAATGTAGAGAGCTTAAATCTTGGAAACCCTTCTTGCAGAAGTGACAGCCAGTAAAAATATAGTTTTCCAGGTCAATAACTTCAAAGAACATGATGCAGACGGTTCGAAGGGAGGTAGTATCAAGGATGCCAACATTAAGTTTAGATCCCATTGCGGAGGAGGATGCTTTATAGGTGGTTTTAGGAGGAAAACTCCTCTCAGAAAGGCCTTGCATAACCTATGAGACATAATGTTATTGTCATGCAGGCCAACATGATACTTGGAAATAGCAGCCAGTTGTACTTTGACTGTAGATGACGAGGATCCTGAATGAAAAACCTCCGCCAGGAAATCTAAAACCGAATGTACAGGAGCAGTAAAGGGGTCAATATTTCTGGAATTCGCCCAAATAGAAAAACGCCGCCACTTGCTAGCACAACCAGTCCTAGTGGCCTACTTCAAGGAAGACACTAAAATGTCTCTGACTGAGTCCGAAATCATCGGTAGCCTGGCTAGGGTAGGAAGTGGAGCAACCAAGCAGTGAGGTTGAGAGAATGAATGGCCCGGTGCTGCTGACCCGATTGGTGGATCAAGAGATCCGAACTGGGTCCAGATGCCAGGGCTGCACCAGAAGGTGACGATGCAGAGACGGAAACCAAATTTGTCGAGGCCAATATGGGGCAATGAGGATCAACTTGGCTCTCAAAACGGTGGCTTTCTGAATGACTTGTGGAATCAAGGGAAAATGAGGAAAAGCGTACAGAAGTCCCCGGGGCCAATCCTGGGTTAGAGAGTCTCTCAGGGGTTGGCCTGGAAGGGGAAAGAGAGTGAAGAAATCGGGGCACTTGTTGTTTTGAGGAGTAGCAAAAAGATCGCAACAAGGAGTGCCCCACTTCAGAAAAATCTGATCCACTACAGATTGATTGAGAGACCACTCATGAGGCATCAGAATGGATCTGCTCAGCCTGTCCGCTAATAGGTTGGACCTGCCGGGGATGTGCGTTGCTATCAGAAACCGCTGAGAAGAGATCGCCCATAGCCAAAGTCTGAGAGCTTCTCGACATAACGGATAGGACCTGGTACCGCCCTGTTTGTTGATGTACCAGACTACGGACATGTTGTCCGTCTGTACTGCAATAGTCCCCGTGGGAAGAAAGTCGTTGAGGGCTTGCAACGTTAAAAGCACTGCTCTCATCTCCAGGACATTTATGTGCAGATGGTATTCTATGGGTTGCCACGTCCCGTGGACCATCCTGCCCTGATAATGCCCCCCCCACCTGATCAGAGAGGCATCCGTAGTGACTGTGGCAACTGGAGGAGGGGGAATAAAGGGTCGGCCCTGATGAAGAAGAGGGGAAGATATCCACCAGTTCAGATGAGCTCGGCACGACTGTGTTACCAAGACTTCGTGCCTCATCGGGAGACTGTGGTACGACCACTGCGTGAATAGCATCCACTGCAGAAGACGCATGTGGAAGCGAGCCAGTGGTAGAAGAACAATGGCCGCAGCCATGAGACCTAAAACCTTCAGTATAAATCTGGCTTTGATCTTGTTGCTTTGCAATAGAAGCGAGCAATTTTGGATGTCCAGAATTCTTTGATCTGTTAGTCTGGCTAACATTTTGACGGTGTTTAATTCTGCACCTATAAAGGTGATAGATTGGCAAGGCAGCAGAGAAGATTTTTCGAAATTTACTGAAATTCCCAAACTCCTGCAAAGCTGTAGAGTGTAGTCTCTGGACTGAAGAAGCTGACACTTGGTGGTGGCGGAGAGGAGCCAGTCGTCCAAATAGGGAAACACCTGGAATCCTTGACGTCTCAGATGAGCTGTGACCACTGCCATGTATTTGGTAAACACTCTGGGGGCTGAAGTGAGGCCAAAGGGCAGTGCTCTGAATTGGTAATGACTGGTCCCTAGCCGAAAGCGGAGAAACCTTCTGGAGCGTCTGTGAATCTTTATGTGATAGTACGCATCCTGAAGGTCTATAGAGCACATCCAGTTGTCCTTGCCCAGAAAGGGCAGAATGGACTGAAGCGTGACCATCCGGAATCTTGCCTTCTTGACAAATCTGTTTAGATTGCTCAGGTCTAATATTGGTCTTTAATCTCCCGTCCTTTTGGGGACCAAAAAGAATCTCGAGTAGACGCCGGATCCTACCTGGTCTGCCGGCACAGTCTGGACGGCTCTTTTTTCTAGGAGCTTTGAAACCTCCTGTTCTGCCAAATCCCTTTGACCGGGTGAGATGTCTGGAAGGGATTGTAGAGGTACGGAAACCTTCAAGGGGATTTTGTAACCCTCGGATATGATCGACTGTACCCACATCTCTTGAGATAGGGATTGCCAGGCTACTGGGTACAGCGAAATCCTTCCCCCGACTGCCTCCAAGGGTGGACAGTCGGGCAACATCTCAGGGATGCTGAAAGGGCTTCTCAGAAAGAGACTCCCTGTTGCCCTGGTTCTGAGGACCCCCCCTGCCTCTAGGGCGGCGTCTATTATTGTTACCCCCTCTGCCTCTGGGGGTAAACTGACCACGTGTGTCCGGTGTAGCTCCTTGGGCTTTACGGAACCACATCTTCCCCCCCTTCTGACCCTTGGGGTATGGTCTACAAGGAGTGGAAAACTGGACTCCAACGGCAGAAAGAGTTTTACCGTCCTGCTCACACCTGGTCAAGGTATCCTTCACCTGAGGTCTGAACAAAGCCGAACCATCAAAGGGGGTATTAGTGAAGGACGCCTTAAAGGGGTCCGCAAAATTACAAAGCCGCATCCAGGCTTGGCGTCTAAGAGCAACTCCTGTGCCTGCGGCCCTGCTCGCTCCATCGGCCGCATAGGATATGAGCCGCATGGAGGAGTTAGATATGGAATTCAGGATTGCAAGCTGCGAGGCAATCTTTTCCTGAGCCCCAGCAGCAGAAGGATCCTGGACTACTTCTCCCAGTTCCTTGAGAACATCTCGTTGAAGCCTGGTGAAGTGACAAAGATAATTCAGCGACGATAGCAAAGGTCGCTGAAGAAAACATCCGCTTTCCATACCTGTCCATGGTCCTAGAATCCTTGTTAGGAGGATGGACAGGTACTGAAGGATCCGCCAGTTCCTTCTTAGTGGCCGCCACCACCATAGCATCCACAGAGACACCCTTGGAAAGGAACTGTTTGTCCGAAGGGGCCGTGATGAATTTGGATGGTCTCCTGGGGACAGGTTCCACAGAATCTGGAGCCGCACGCCTTCCGAGCCACTACCTGCATCAGTGGGTCGAAGGCGGAGACACCCAGGTGGTGCACGGTCGCGATCCAATTGCCTCCAGGTATACAGACTGATCCTCGGAGGCGTCAATGCAGGGCCAATTCCCGCTCTGTTTGAGGAGCTCAAGGATGTCTGAAAAGGAGACATCCTCAGAGGGGATCGTGGGGAACCCTCCGACTCATCTAAGTCGGTATCAGATGTAGTAGACTCGGGAGTCTGTGTGTTTCCTCTTACGTCCTCTTCCGAGGGGGTTCCCCTGCAGGATCAGGAGAAACCTCGGAAGAGGAGGAAATTCCCAATGGGGAAACCTGGGGCGATGGATCCCTGGGCCTGAGAGCAAGAGGCTGGCAAGAGGCGTCTGCAGGCACTGATGAGGGAGGAGCTAGAGGGATGGACCGTTGACCAGGCTCAGAGGCCAGGACACTCCTCATCACCTCAAAGGCTCCCCTCCCCGGGAGGCCGGAATATCTCCGCTCTGAGGAAACAGGAATGCCCGGCTCCACTGAGAGGGAAGGCTCCGAGGCCGATGGCGCCGAGCTTACCAAAGCCGAAGCCCCGAGAGGGAGAGCGGGGTCGGACAAGGGTCCGATGCCACTAGCCCCCTCGGAGCCGACAAGGGAAACCCGACGACCGGATCCCTCCAAGGAAGGTCTCAAGGAGGAGATCGGAGCCGAGGATGACGGAGCCGAAGGATGTATCAGCTCCGGCACCGAAACAGTCGCTGTCCCGAGAAGCTCCGGCTCCGAACTGCGATGTGGAGTCGGAGGAGGAAGTTCAAGGGGTGAGGCTATAGCCGAAGTCTGATGAGACGGGCTATGGAGCATTTGGGCCAGTGCCTGAGACTTCAACAGCCTGCTTACCACCCTCTCCAAGTCGTGGTCAGACAGCCTGGAAGATCTCGAAGATCGGCTCCGATGGCTCCGCTCCGACAAAAGAGGAGACCCCGGAGCCGAGTGGATACTCAGTAACGAAGGGGACCGAGATCTCTTCCGGGACGGAGCCATCGGAGCCGAAGTCCCCTGAACTCCAGATGGAGCCGAAGGTTTCTCGGCTCCGATGCTGGATAAAGTGTCGGCTCCAGCCGGAGCCGACAAGGCTATAGTAGATAAGGTATCGGAGCCAGCCGGCACCGAACCCACTACCTTCGAGGCAGATACATCGGTTCCAGCCGAGCGATCTCGGCTCCGACGGAGCCGGAGCCACCGGAGGAGGCTTAGATACTGAAGCCTGAGCCTCGGTGGCTTAGAAGGTTTCCCAGACCCTGCCTTGAGGGAGAACCTTCTGGCTTAAGTAAGCCACGGAGGATAAGTTTGTTCCTCCTTTCCTGCAGGACTCTCTGGCTAAAGGAGTGACACAAAGCACAGGAGTCCTGCAGGTGCAAAGGCCCCAGGCAATAAACACAAGAAGTGTGACCGTCTGTCAGAGACATTTTCTGACAGCACGAGTCACACTTCTTGAAGCCTGAGACCTTGCCTTCCCTAGACATATCCTAGGTGGAAGAAACACAGACAAACCCCAACAAACACACAAATTAATCCCCTACACACAACACACAGGAAGGGATTATCAACTGGGGTTTAAGGCCTAACTAAAACTTTTACACTAAGGTTTAAAAGAAGTTATAAAAGTTTGAAAAACAAGGGAATAGGGTGGGCTGTAATCACTATAGACTACACTATGACTAAAAAAGGGGAATAAAAATACTAACTAAGCTTCTCTTTCTTTTACAAGAAATTCACTTACCTCTGCTGGTAAAGGAGACCTCTTTCGCTAAGCGGCAAACGAGATCTGAGGTAGTTCCGCCTTGCATCATGGGATATAGGGTTGCCTCGAGCTGGTAAAAGGAGTTCCTAAGCTAAAGCAAGTGCCGAGTCGGAGCCGAGGATCGGCTCCGAACCCATCCAGCAAGAATGAAGGCGAGATTGACAACTTAACATAGCAGTAGGATAAGATCGCCAACTGCCACACAGTGAGTGCTTCTTGACACAGACAGTATGATCTGGTTCCTCCTTGCTTATGTACCAGACTACAGACATGTTGTCTGAGTCCCCACAGGACGAGCAACTTGAAAGACCTGCAATGCTAGGAGCACTGCCCTCATCTGTGATTATGTGTAAATTGGCCTCTTCGGGAAATCAGGTACCTTGAACTGTCTTCCCCAGATAATGATGCCCCCCCCACCTTATCTGGGAAGCGTCCGTGGTCACCATGGCCTGAAGTTGCACGGCAACAAAGGGTCATCCCTGCACTACCTGACCTGAAAGAATCCACCATGATAGGGCTGTTCCACATGTGTCTGTAATGAGTATCTTTTAAGACATTGGTTGATGGATAATTGAAGATTGTGAGGACAGAAGCCACTGTAGTATTTGCATGTGAAATCTTGCCAGTGGGACTAACATAACCTGAAATTGTAAGGCCTTCTGTTCCCTGAGTCCTCCCTCCACAAGATTCCAAGAAAGTATGTGTACTGTTGTAGCTCTGCACTATTGATTATTTGGTACTACTAGGTCGCAGTACGCTTCCCTGCCAAACTAGCCAGCAGCCACTACCTCCTACTGCACTCACTATTTGTTCCCCTTTCCTTCCGTATCTCCCCTTCTACAGACCTCTACCACCTTTCCTCTGCTCTCCCCCTCTCTGCTGCCCAGAACTCTCAGCCTTCCTTTCCTTTACTCAGCCCTCCTCTACTCCCTGTCTGAAGTCTCTTCCTCTCCCTCTGTCCTTCTCCTTAGCATTTTACCCTCTAACCTAATTTCTCTGCTCATCTCAGTACCCTCCCTCCTCTCCTTCACCTACATTTCTTACCTTCACAACTCTGATAAACTTGTTAAACTTACCTTCTAAATACTCTCTTGTAACTGATTGTCTTCTGCTTTTCTCACCTCCTCTGGCTCTTCCCGCTCCGTTCGCCCTTCGGGCTCACTCCGCTCCCCTACCCTGCCCCCAAATCCCACCCACCCCCAACACATCCACATTTATACATCACCAACTCCACCCTACATTCTTTTCCACCAATTAGACTCTTTCCCTCCCCCACCACTTCCTACTTTAATTAACCAATCTAAACCCTCCTTTCATTTCTCCAACCTCTCTTACCCCTTCCACTTCTCACTACACTTAACCCTACACTCTCCTCTCCTACTTGATATCTTCCTTCCACTCTTCTCTCATTTCTCTCCTAACTCACACTATTCCAACTACATCTTTTCTTCATCCCTTACCCCACCCATTCTAACATGTTCTCCCAAACTCTCATTTCCCTCAGATTTCCCTTCTCTCTTCTCATTTGTCTTCTTCCTCTCTATCACGCTACTTCTTACTGCTCAATAACTCACCCTTACCTGGCTACTTTTCACACCCTCACTTTCTCCCACCCACATCCTCCTTCACTCACTCACTTCCACTCCATTTCCCCCTGCCATATCCCAATAAACCTACTACACCTCTTCCATCCCAAAATATTCTCCTCCTCTACAAAAATCCTCTCTCTCACATATCCACCAACCACAAACAACTTCTTACTCTCCAAACCTAAAAGACTTAAAGTTTTCCCATATAATTTCCTAGCCTTATCTGGAGACATCCACCCTAATCCTGGCCCCTGCCTCAGTACAAACAACTCTTTCCCTCCTTCTCCCTCCTCCCACACTTCAAATACACCTCTCCCTCCCACTCCTTCTACTCCTAAGACCTCTCCTACCACCCTTAAGGTCTTCACTATTAATGCCCAAAGCCTAAACAACAACCTTCATCATGTTCACGCCTGGATTAACCACAACCAACCTGACATCTTAGCCATCTCTGAGACCTGGCTAAAACCCCATATCTCTGACTCAGAAATCCTTCCTCCTGGCTTCAACATCCTCAGGAGTGACCGACTAAACAAAAAAGCTGGAGGCCCTGTCATTATCTACTCTAACCTTCTCTCCATAATCCCCCTGCAAATCTCAACCCCTCTATTCAAAAATACTGAAATCACTGCTTGTCTGCTCCAACTCAATAAACATAAAAATATCTGTATCATTTCTTTATACATCTCCCCTGGTGACAACATCTCTACCCTAGAGAATATTCTCCACTGGGCCTCATCTGAAATAAAACATGAAACATTTATTCTAGGAGACGTCAACATTGATTGGAACAAAATCAACACACCTTCCCCCACCCTAGCTATCAACCTTTTCAACTTCTCTCAATTAATCCATTCTACAACCAGGCCCAACAGAAAACACCCCTGGCTCCATCATAGATTGGATTTTAGTCTCCCATCCTAACAAAATCTCTCTATCAGGAACTATCCCTGACTCCTTTAGTGACCATCTACCTGCCTTCATTCATCGCTCAGCTAACCCCTCTCAATTCCTACATAGTTATATCCAAACTCGTAACCTTAGCAACTTCAACCCCATAATCTTCTCCAACATATTCAAAGAAATCAACTGGCAAATCCTTCAAACTCTGTCCCTCGACAATGCCGTAGAACATTTTAACTCCATCTTCCTAAATACTCTCAACTCTCTAGCCCCCCTTAGAAATAAATGAATCAAAGCCAATTCTGCTCCTTGGCTGACCAAAGAGACTAAACAAACCATGCATCTCAGAGACAAATCTTGGAAGCTTTATCAGAAAAGCAAACAGCCTTCTGCCTTGCTCCAATATACCCAACTCCACAACCAAGTAAAAAAACTAATCATCAGAGACAAAAAAAACTACTACAACAAACTTCAGTCTACTAATCTTAACAACCCCAAACATTTCTGGAAATCTGTTAACTCTCTTCTCCATCCTGGGTCACAAAATAACCCCTGCCCTGACCCTAGTTTAACTGACAACGAACTAAGCTCACTCTTCAACACTTTCTTTACTGACTCTATAGCCAAACTAACCAAAACATTCCTTGATAACAACCCTTCCAACTTCCTAAACTCTCCGAAGGACTGTCAACCTATGTTTCAACTCAAACCAGTTTCCACAACTTTTATAAAAAAGCTCTTAACCAAACTAAAACCTTGTTCCAACGCCCCCGACAACATTCCCCCCTCCTTCCTCAAACACGCAGCCGAAGGAATAGCTCTTCCAATTAGCATCCTGATTAACAGATCCTTAAAAGAGCCATACATTCCCAAACTCTGGTGTTCTGCCTACATTCTACCACTTCATAAAGGAGGTAAAAACAACTCTACTTCTAACTTCCGCCCTATAGCCCTACTCTCTCCTATATCCAAAATTCTTGAGAAATGTGTCCACCGTCAACTCTTACCCTACTTAACAGAGAATCAGCTACTTACACCCACCCAACACGGTTTCCGTCCAGGCCACAGCACTATAACTGCCCTACTTTCCTTCTTAGAAACAATCAAGCCAGAGATTCCGGACTTCTAGTATCCACTGTTCTGCTGGACCTCTCTAAAGCCTTTGATACCATCTCCCATTCACATCTACTCTGCCACCTCTCCAACCTTAATCTTTCCACTAATACTCTTGCCTGGTTCTCCAGCTACCTCTCTGACAGATCCCAGGCTGTCAGATGGAAGAACTCTACCTCCTCCTTCTTACCTACTCCTACTGGCGTTCCTCAGGGATCCATTCTCGGTCCCTTACTTTTCAACATCTTCATAAACAACCTTCACACTGCTCTCCCTGACACTACAGTCATCCAGTACGCTGATGACTCTACCTTAGTCTGTGCCGCCCCCAGCTTTACTGAACTTCTCTCTAAAACTCAAACAGCTTTTTCCACTACAGAAAACTGGATGCACCAAAACCACCTCTCCCTCAACTCCAATAAATCCAAAATACTAATTTTCCTCCCTTCCAAGACTTCTTCCTTGGACAAAAACTCTTTCAACATCCTCAGCCAAGCTAACACTCATATTGAAGTGGTCCCCTACGCTAAACTCCTTGGCATAACCATAGACCAACATCTTAAATTTGACCTCCACATTCAACAAAATATAAAAAAAACACCAAAAACTAGGCATGCTCTACAGGAATAATCTATTTCTTTCCAAATCCTCCAGGCAAACCTTAGCTACCTGCTTCCTCCTACCCTCTCTACTTTATGGAGCCCCTCTCCTAACTAATCTGTCTGCCTCCCTCACCTCTAAACTTGAAGCTTGCTATAATAAAATCTCTAAATTCGCCACCAAATCCAAAAACTCAACCCACCACAGCCTCTCCCTTCAATCTTTAAACTGGCTAGAACTCCCAAACCACCTTGACTATCTTCAACTAACAACCACTCATAGATTAATATTCTACCCAGAAAAATGCCCTGCTCTATCCAACATCCTCCCCCCTTACATTCCCAACCGATCTCTAAGATCTGAACACCAAAATCTAATCTCCATCCCCAGACCAAAACATCCCGCTGGTCAACATCTTCTATCCTTCTCTCTAGGTAGGAAATGGAACTCTCTCCCTCCTTCTCTTAGAACCATACCAAACTCAGACTACTTCAAAACCCAACTTTTCTTACACCTATCTTCAAAATGGAAATGTTCTTGCTTTCACCCTACTTAATCCCAAGGTTCCCCTAGACTAAGCCCCTGTACTCCTGCACCTTTATACACTCAAACTCTAGCTATGTTTTTAGCAGGCTCTAACTTCACTGTATGGATGACAATATTGAATAGTTAGCAAAAAAAAAAAAAAAAAAATTTCGACTAATTTTTAACTTTTGCTGTGTCCTATAAATTCTTGCAGTGTATTGTAAATTTGCATTTTCAATGTTCTTACTGTGTCTACATTCTATTGTAAATATGATTGTAAATATGTATTTTAAAATGTTCTTACTGTGTGTACTTTCTATTGTAAATTTGAATTTGCAGTGTCTTACTTTATTTTCTTGCTGTTTGTATTATGTTTTGTATTCTTCTTAAACATTGTATTGGTTGTACTGCCTTTGGAGCTTTTCTCCCCGGGCCTCCACTGAAAATGGGTTCTTCTTGGCCCAGTGGACTTCCCCGGTAATCAAACAGAAATAAATAAATAAAATAAATAAGACTACAGCAACTGCCATTGAGCCTAGAGCTTGTAAGAAATGACGGGTGGCTATCTTCTTGTTCTGGAGTAGGTTGTGTGTTTGGCACCTGATCATTAGCACTCTGGATTGCGAAAGTCTTGCAACCATCTTATTTGTGTCTACAATTGATCCTATAAACTCCAGTGTTTGAGAGGGGTACATGTGTGACTTTTCATAATTTATGGTTATACCCAGCTCTGTACAAATTTGGACAACAGAGTCTCTTGCCTGAATACATAGATGCCTGGTTGGGGCGGAAATGAGCCAGTCATCCAGATAAGGGAAACACACGGAATCGTTGCCGTCTCAAGTGAGCCGCTACCACTGCCATGCATTTGGTGAACACTTTGGGGGCTGTACTGAGACCAAAGAGCAGCGCTCTGAACTATTAATGACTAGCTCCCAGCCGGAACTGTAAGTAACATCTGGATTACCTGTCCATTACTATGTGGTAGTATGCATCTTGAAGGTCTATGGAGCACAACCCAGTTGTCCTGTTCCAAGAAAGGAAATATGGACTGTATTGTGACCATTCAGAACTTGTGGCATGGAAGGGACTTGTTTAGTCTGCTGAGATCCAGAACTGGTGGCCAGTCTCCTGTTTTCTTTGGAACTAAAAAGAACCCTGAATAAGTTCTGAATACTCTTTGGTCTGGGGGAACTTCTTGGACAATTCCTTTGTCCAGCAGTTTCTGAATTTGAATAACTGCCAGATTCCTTTGACTGGTTGGGACGTCTGGGAGTTTTCTGTTGTGCGGAGGGTCTTGAGAAAATGAGATTAGATCACCTCTGGATATTATTCTCTGCATCCATAAATCTGTGGCTATTTTTAGCCAAGCTCTCCAGTGCATGGACAGTCGACCCATGATTGCCTCTAGAGGTGGCCAATCGGGCCTCCTTTCGGAAGTGCTGGAAGGGTTTCCCAAAGAAGGGCTCTCTGGACCCTTGGTCTTGCGAGTCTCCTCTGCAGCGAGGATGGCATCTTCCAGAATTGTTCCTCCCTGTGCCCCTGGGGATACTCTCTCCACATGTGTCTTGGTAAGACCCCTGTGATTTCATGAACCATATTTTGCCACCACCTCTCTGACCCTTAGGGTAAGGTCTCTGAGAGGCGGAAAAAAGTATGCCCATGGCAGAAAGGGTCTTAGCCTCCTTCTCACACCTGGATAACATATCTCTGACCTTGGGACAGAAAAGGGATTTCCGTTAAATGGAACAATGATGAAAGAAAACTTAAAAGGCTCCGCAAACTCATACAGGTGCATCCAGGCATATCTCCTCATCGATATGCTGGAACCCACCACTCTACTCGTTCCTTTGGCTGCATGAGCGATGAGCCTCATGGAAGAGCTAGCTACAGAAAGAGAAGTTATGTACACACCATAACGTTCCATGTGAGTTGTTCATCTCACCTTCATTCTTACTGATGGGTTTGGAGCCCATACTTGGCTCCGACTCAGCCAAATGCAAAAGCTCGAGGTCTTCATCCAGTTTGTGGCCTACTCCCTATCCCATGATGCACTGGTGATTCCCTCAGATCTTGTTTGCTGTCAACTAAGGCAACTAGCCAGTCCCAAAAAAAAATGCAAAGGAAATACCAGATAAAGACAAATACAGGCATGACTTGTTTCAAATTCTCAGTCGCCAAGCAAGCTGGGTGGAGGTTGGGACATAAGAATGAAGGTGAGATGAACAACTCACATGGAACGTTATGATGAGTACATAACTTCTCTATGTGAAGTTGTTCCATCTCGCCTTCATTCTTACTGATGGGTTAGCGTCCCAAGCACCACCTTTCTTGGGTGGCTCACGGGAGTATATTCCTCAGGACAGTGGAACCAAAGGAGGCCCTGTCCCTGGAGGCTCTAATTTGTAATAAGTGATGAAGGTATGAGGCCTAGCCCACATGGCTGCTGCACAAACGGAATCTATAGGAAGTTTGGCCAAAAAGGCTGAAGATGTAGATACAGCCCTAGTTGAGTGGGCCTTTACCTTCTGATGCAATGGGGTATGGACAGAACTGTATGTAAAAGAGATGCAATCTGATAACCATTTTGATAAGGGAGTTTTTACTTGGAGCACCTTTCTTTGAATCTGAAAATGAAACAAAGAGCTGTTCTGATTTTCTAATGTCCTTCGTCCTGTGTAGATAGAATCGAAGCTGCCTGTGGACATCAAGTTTGTGTAGCACATGTTCCATTCTTAGTGTATTTAGGGGAAAAACAGGTAATTCTATAGTCTGATTGAGGTTTGTCTCTGAACAAACCTTAGGACAATCCCATCATTTTTACCTAAGTAAAACTCTGTCAATGCGAAAAATCAAACATGGGGGTTTAATGGACAAGGCCTGCAACTCTGAAACCCTTTCGAGCAGAAGTAATAGCTACTACAAATATGACCTTCCAAGATAGATATTTCAGGTCATAAGTTGAGGCTGGTTCAAACAGGGGTAGGATGATGCATGACAGAACAAAATTTAAGTTCCATGATGTCACCGGAGATTTAATGGGTGGTCTCAAATGAACAGTACCCTTGAGAAGGGCTTTAGAAAGTCTATGTGACATGATGTTAGACCCCCGATCACCAAGATGGAAGTTAGAAATTGCTGCCAATTGAACTCTGATGGTTGCTGCAGCTGCCCCTTCATTGAAAAGTTTGGTCAAAAACTCTAAAATGGATGAAACAGGAGCCAGATACGGGTCAACATTGTTTTGAAACGCCCAAATTGAAAACCTTTTCCATTTATTAAGGTATAACTTCCTGGTAGATGATTTATGAGAGGATGTTAGAATGTGCTGAGTTGCAGCTGAGAGGTTCTGAAACGTGGGTATTCTTGGAATTGGAGCAGCCAATTTGAGAGAGGGAAGTGTGGGATGAAGAGCCCCTGATGAATGAATCAGAAGATCTGGAACTGGGTCTAGAATTCAAGGTTCTTCCAACAGTTGAGGCTGCAGAAAGGGGAACCAAATTTGACGAGGCCAGTAAGGGGCTATTAAGATGATGGTACTTCCCAGAGCTTTGGCTTTCTGTAAAACTTTGGGTATCAGTGGAAAGGTGGAAAGGAGACCCGGGGTCAATTGTGTACAAGTGCGTCCCTTGAGAAATCTCCCGCAGGGGGGATTTAGGGCAAAATAGCTGCTGCATTTCGTGTTTTTTGGAGTTGCAAAGAGATCACAGCGAGGCTGGCCCCATCTGCGGAGTATCCTTTCCGCTACTTCTTTCTTCAGGGATCACTAGTGAGACAACAGAATTGCCCTGCTCAGCTTGTCTTCTATCACATTGGACTTCCCCGGGATGTGCGTTGCTACCAGAAAGCGTTGGGTGGAAACTGCCCACTGCCATACACTCAGGGCCTCTCGACATAGGGGATAAGATCTGGATCCTCCTTGTTGGTTTATGTAGCAGACCACTGACATACTGTCCCATCTGAATTGCAATAGTCCCTAGAGGTAGAGAGTGTTGAAAGAACTTCAACACCAAAAGTACCGGCCTCATCTCTAGTATATTGATATGAGGATGAGTCCTGTATTCCTTCCACGTGCCTTGGGCTGTTCTTCCCTGATTCTTTCTTCAGGGATCACTAGTGAGGCAACAGAATTGCCCTGCTCAGTTTGTCTTCTATCACATTGGACTTCCCCGGGATGTGCGTTGCTACCAGAAAGCGTTGGGTGGAAACTGCCCACTGCCATACACTCAGGGCCTCTCGACATAGGGGATAAGATCTGGATCCTCCTTGTTGGTTTATGTAGCAGACCACTGACATACTGTCCCATCTGAATTGCAATAGTCCCTAGGGGTAGAGAGTGTTGAAAGAACTGCAACACCAAAAGTACCGGCCTCATCTCTAGTATATTGATATGAGGACGAGTCCCGTATTCCTTCCACGTGCCTTGGGCTGTTCTTCCCTGATAATGCCCCCCCACCCTATCAGGGAAGCGTCCGTGGTCACCGTGGCAATAGGAGTGGGAAGAACAAAAGGACGACCCACTGTTACTTGATGAGATGCCAGCCACCACCAAAGGTCCTTCTTGCATGAGTTCATTATTATGACTTGGTGTGACATCGGAAGTTCTTGGAAGGACCACTGCATGAACAGGAGCCATTGCAGTATACGCATGTGCATTCGACCTAGAGGAATGGCAATGATCGCTGCAGCCATTGTCCCCAACAACTTGAGCACCACTGAAGCTGTTGCTTTCTCTTTTGAGAGAAGGTTCAGGACCTGTTTTCGTAGAGCACAAACCCTTTCTGGTGGAAGTTTTACAGTCATGGTAATGGTGTTTAGATCTGCTCCTATAAAGATGGTATGTTGCGATGGTGACAATGCAGATTTTTCTAAATTTATTGTAATCCCCAACTGACTGCAGAGGTTCAAAGTTGCGTCCCTTGCTTGTATGAGTTGATGCCTGGTGGTGACAGTGAGGAGCCAGTCGTCTAGGTATGGAAACACCTGAAATTCTAAACTTCTCAGGTGAGCCTTGACAACTGACATGCATTTGGTGAACACTCTTGGGGACTGTAGTGAGACCAAAGGGCAGAGCTCGAAACTGGTAGTGACTGGTGCCCAGCCACAAACGCAGATGATCTCTGGTTGGTATGGCCATTTTGATGTGGTAGTATGCCTCCTGGAGATCTATCGAACACATCCAATTGTCTTTTCCTAGAAAGGGAAGTATCGACTGTAGCATGACCATCCGGAACTTTGTTTTCTTAACAGATTTGTTTAGTCTGCTGAGATCCAAAATGGGTCTCCAGTCCCGTTTTTTTTTGGAACTAAAAAGAATCTTGAGTAAGTTCTGGATCCTCTCTGGTCTACTGGGACTGGTTGGATAGACTTTTTTCCAGCAATATTTGAATCTCTATTGTTGCCAGTTCCCTGTTACTGGGTGGAACATCCGGGATTTTTCTGATGAGGGGGTGGCAAAGGCAATGGAGTATCCTCTGGATATGATGCTTTGTACCCAGGCACTCTTTTTTTATTTTTAGCCAGGCATCTGGGTACAAAGATCAGCGTCCCTCAACTGCCTCCAGAGATGGACAGGTGGGCCTCCTTTCAGGAGCACTGATGGGCTTCCCAAAGAACTGATCTCTGTTGCTTTGACTCTGCGGATCCCCCTCTGCTGCGTGGACAGTATTTTCTATTATTACCCCCTCCCCTGCCTCTGGAGGGGGGGGGTTCACAACGAGTGTCCTGAAAGGCTCCTTGAGTTTTACAGAACCACATCTTTCCTCCCTTCTAACCTTTAGGATAAGGTCCGTTAGGTGTGGAAAAACGGACTCTGATGGCAAACAGAGTCTTTCCGTCTTGTTCACTCCTGCTAGGAGTTTCCTTCACTTTGGGTCCAAAAAGGGACGAACCATCAAAAGGGGTGTTAAAGGATGACTTAAAGGGCTCTGCAAAGGAACATAAGCGCATCCAAGAATGTCTCCTAAGAGCAATTCCTGTACCCGCTGCTCTGCTCGTTCCATCAGCTGCGTATGAGACTAGACGCATGAAAGAGTTAAAAAGGGAATTGAGGGCAGCAAGCTGGGAAGTTACTTTATCTGATACCACTGCAGCTACTGAACCCTGTAGAGTATATTTCCCAGCTCCTTTAGGAGATCTCTCTACAATCTAGTAAAATGTGTGAGATAGTTCAGCGATCGGACGGCAAAAGCCGCTGAACTAAACAAGCATTTTCCATATCTGTCCATGGATCCTAGAATCCTTATTAGGAAGATGGACAGATGCAGAAGTTTCTGACAATTCCTTCATGGCATCAATGGGTACACCTTTGGTTAAAAACGCCTTGTCCTGGGGGGAAGTTATAAATTTATTAGGCCTCCGAGGGACAGGTTCCATGGTATCCGGGGACTCCCCCGCCTTTTGAGAGACCAGTTCTATCAGCTCATCAAAAGGCGAAGTCACCCAAGTGGCTGAGGGATGAGACGCGAAAACCTTCAGGAGGACTGACTCATCATCGGTAAGGTTAACAGGCTTCCAGCCACACCTCCGTTTAAGAATTTCCAAGATATCTGCGTAGGAGATATCCTCCGAGGGGGACGGTGGGGACCCTTCTGACTCACCTAAGTCATTGTCTGAAGTGACGGATTCCTGTGGGGAATCCAGATGCTTCCTCTTCCCGGGAACCTCACAAGAGGGGACTTCTGGTGAGGTTTCAGAAGGGCAGGGTTTGCCCAGTGGGGGATCCTGAGGCTCTGAGTCTCTACACATTTGTGAGATCTGTGAAGCAGAGATAGACACAGGTGGTTTAGGGGAGGAGATTACTGGTCCTGGTGATGTGGTGTCCCGAGGGGACAATACTTTCCTCATGGCATCGAAAGCATCACGGCTCTGATGAGAAGGAACCCCAGAATCCGAAGAAACTGGTGACTCCCTCCGCACCGAAGCAGTGGGCTCCGAGCCCGAGGTAGGTACGGCACTCATCCGAGCAGAGGCCCCGAGAGGTGAAGTCAGAACTGAAAGGTCAGTTTGACTATCCTCTCCAGACCCGACCAGCGAGTGTCAGCTCCTAGACTCCACGGTTGGCACAGAGGAAGTCTTAGCTGTCGGAACCAACAGCCCTGGAACAGATGTTGGCTCCGATGGTTCCACAATCATCAGCTCCGAACACTCCCGCTCCAAAACCTAAAGTTGGGTCACTGGAGGAACGGAAGAAACAGGGAGGGTTTTGGATGGTTCCGAAGCTCCAGTGATCGGCCCGACAAAAGCATGGCCAGCATCGGAGTCTGTAGGAGCCTCTGCACCACACGATCCACATCCATGTCTGAAAGACTTGAGGACCGAGAAGATGAGACTGAAGAGGCTACTGACTGCAGTTTGGGAGATTTCAAGGAAGGAGATACTAGCTTCAAAACCGGGGACCAGCTAGTGCCAAACAGAACAACTGTCGGCTCATAAGATAGTGGCGCCGAGGTCAATGGTTTTTCAACCCTTGGTTTAGTGGTCGATGGACTTATCTTTGGCTCCAACGAGCCAGAGGACGTCTTAGAAGATTTTGACTGTTTGTCATGTGCATTGCCTTTATCCAGCGATTCCTGAAAAAGAGGATTTTACCAAACCTCTTGCTGTGAGTTAGCTCTTTCTCTCATGCAGCACCCTAGAACTAAAGCTGTGGCATATTGAGCAGTCTTCCTGAAGGTGAACCTCAACTAAGCAGTAGAACGCATTCAGGGTGTCCATCTGTGACATCTTTTGCCCACATTTTCGATACTTTTGAAATGCAGATTTGTACTTCTCTTTGTCCTGCTGAGACATAATGACGTACAAGAACTCACAATCCACAAATCCACAAATTTTCACAGAGAATAATTATATAACTATAGTAAAATAAAGATGCTCCAAAAAAACAACACTGGCTTAAGAAAGGAAATAATTATCTTTTTAACTCGCTATGCTATATCAAATGACACACTGAAGTAAACATATACAAATAGAAAGATAGAGCCTTCTAATTTAAACAGGCTAGACTGTCACACACTAAAGGGAACAAAGCCCTAATAAATGTGGGCTTAAGCAGAAAGGAAACTAGCATTCTAAATAACCAGGCTACATCAAAAACCACACAATGCGAGGAAGAAAAAACAAGGCCTAATAAAACAGCCGCAATGGAAATGCTGACAAGAAAAAAGTGCACAAGCACCTTGACTAATACTCCTAAATCAAAATATACAACTACAATCCTAAGTTTAATACTAATTATAATGTAAGCAATAGAAGAAAAAAGGTAAGTAATACTCAAATTTCACTGGCCAGAACTGGTGAAACGCCCAATCTGTTGCAGTGGCAAATGAGATCTGAGGAAATCACCAGTGCATTATGGGATAGGGTGTAGGCCATGAGCTGGCTGAAGACCTCGAGCTTTTGCATTTGGCCGAGTCGGAGCCGAGGATCGGCTCCAAACCTGTCAATAAGAATGAAGGCGATATAGAACAACTTCACATTGTAGGGCTGCCAACTGGGAAGCAACTTTCTCTCAGACTCCCTCAGCTATGGCTCCTTGATCAGATCCCTTTGCAACCTGGTGAAATGGGAAAGGTAATTCAGCGATCACAAGGCAAAGGTCGCTGAATAAAAGACTCGCTTCCCATATCTATCCATCGTCCTGGAATCCTTACCTGGAGGATGAATAGTGGAACTCTCTTCCGATAGTTCCTTTTTAGTAGCTGCCGCCACCATCATGGTATCTACTGCAACCCATTTTCTCTAAAAAGTTGTGTCAGTTGGTGCGGTAATAATCTTGTTTGGTCTCCGGGGAATTGGTTCAATGGAATCTGGGCTCTCCCACACCCGCTGGGAGATCAATTCTATGAGCTCATCGGTGGATGGAGTGACTCAGAAGGTAGACGGTTGGGATCTGAAGGTCACCAGGTACACAGACTCCTCACATGAAGGATTACTTGACTGACAGCCACCTCTCTGTTGTAAAATCTCCAAGATGTCATCAGAGGAAACATCCTCAGGAGGTGACCAAGGGGATCCTTCTCCCTCATCAAGGTCATTGTCTTCTGTGGCTGACTCCTCAGTGGAGTCCAAATGTTTCCTCTTTGCAGGTCCTCTTCCGAGGGACCTCCTCTTTGGGTTACTCTGGGGAGGTATCAGAAGAAGGGGTGCCCCGACGGGTATCCTGAGGACTAAGGTCCCACTGTCCCTGTGGAACATCTTTGTCAGAAAAGTTGTGCAGGAGGTGTCGATGAGGTGCAGGATTCCAAGGGTGGAGGTGACTTCCTAGTTGCAGAGGCAGCTATAGCTCGATCCAGAGCCCCAAAAGCCGACTTCTACTGAGTGGAGAGGGAGTCCATCTCTAACAAGCCATGCTTGTCAGAAAAAGACCTCTCTAGCTCCAAAGAGAGCTTGCCTGGGGTTGAAGCCCGTGCTGAGCTCACTTGTGCAGAAGCCCTGAGGTGCACAGACTGCTCAGAATGTCTGGGAGTCGAACACACCCGTGGTCCACCACGCCTGCTATGGCTCCGAGAAAGCCGAACAGCTCTGAGCAAAAGTCCGATCCAAGCAAAGGGAAATCTTCAGATCCGAGCAGAAAGTCTTCGGCCGTATTGAATTTGAGGACTCCGAGGCTTGTCCTGAAGTCAGAGGAACTGAGGGGGGAGTGGATGGCTTGGACAGATCTAAGACCATTTGGGTCAAAGCTGAGGGAGACTTAATAATGCCCTGTGCCCACAAAATTTTCTGGACCATCCGTTCCACATCCTCTTCCATAAGGCTTCTAGTAGAACGGGAAGAAGATGCCAACGGAGTTCTTGGTCTGCTTAAAATGGAGGCAGTACCCTCGAAGAAACAGGGTCTACAGAAGGGGAGTACCAAGTCCTTGACAGGGATGTTATAGGCTTATAAAGGCTGGAAATTGGATCCGACTACAACGGCTCCAACCTATTAAGATCAGACAGGCTCAGAACCGAAGGAGCCGAATCAGAAAAAGAAGCACTCGGCACTGAGGACCCTGCTCGATTCATGAAGTCAGAGGGTTTGGAAAGACTTAGATCTCGGTTCCGAGGGATCTGATGGAGCTGAGGAAGGTTTCTTCTTTCCTCGATTGGAACTTTTAGAGGCAGAAGAAGCAGGGCTCGAATGAGCCAACACAGATTTAACCACAGATTTTGGGGCACCACCAAAAATAGCCTCACTAAAAGGCGATGGTAATAAACCCTTCACAATAAGTTTATTGTTCCTTTCAACCAGGGCCCGGTGGTTAAAGGAATGGCAAATAGCACAGTATTCCTGCAGATAGTGGGGGCCCAGGCAGTAAACAAAGAGTATGTGAGTCACTGTACTGCAGTTTGTAACCACACTTCGTACATTTTTTTAAGCCCGTAGGTTTATCCTGCTTCTAAGCCATAGCAAGAAAAAGAGAAGGCTGAGAGCAAACAAACAAGTGCACACCACACAGACATGCATACAAACCAGTAAAGAAAAAGAATAAATACTAAAAGGTAAAGAGGAGGAAAAAACTCTTTTTTTGTTTATAGAAAGGAGACTCAAGGAGGGAGAAAGCTAATAACGATAGTAGCAAAGATACCATTAAGGGTATACGGGAGGAAAAGGAAAGTAACCTAATAAAAAGGATTACTGTGGGCAAAGATGATTTAGAGAGAGAAATGGGGAGGAAAGGAACTAAACTCATTACACCGAAAAAGGAAGAAATTAGCTAAAAAGGTTGAAAAATTTAGAAATATTACCTGAATGCCCAAGAACAAACAGACCACGTCTTCCAAAGCAGCAAACGAGATCTGAGATAACAGGGACAGATGCACAGTGTGTAAGGGGAGGTTATCCAATAGCTTTTTGGTTGCCACGTGCTTAGTAACTGCTGAGTGGGATCAGATGGTTTGGATCCGAATCCATATGTGAGGATGAAATGAAAAACAGACAATATCAAATAAACAATTTTCCAAGATAAAAGTTTTAGGTCAGCTTTGGCTGAAGGTTCAAAGTGAGACTGAGTTAAGAGGTCTGAAGCATTACATTTAAATCCTAAGGGGGAGTACATCTTTTAATGGATGTCTAAGCAGAAAAGCTCCTTTGAGAAAGGCCTTGCATAATTTAGAAAAGGCTAATATGGAGTTATTTTCACCCAAGTGAAAATCAAAAATAGCAGCCAACTGAGCTCTAATAGTTGAAAAACTAGCTCCTTCATTAAAGACTGAAGCTAAAAATTCGAGGATCACTAGTACAGGTGCTGAAAAATTGTCCAGATCTATGCTAAGGGCCCAGAGGACAAGTCAATTTTTTTTAAAAGAAACATCTTTATTAAATTATCAGATATGACATAAGCAATCATACACTTATAGAAATGAAAACAAACCATGCTGACACAATTTCCAAACATCATACATCACAAACCATATTGACATAACTGTAGTTGCAAATATTATACATTACTTAAAATCTATCCTGTTATTGTCAGTCGAAAATTACATAGCTCATTCAAATCCTCCCTTCTTTTAAACCTTGTTCCTCTTCTGGATGTATTGCTCCCATAATTCCCATTATTTTGTATGCAATTTCCTCCTACCCTTTTCTAAAGATCATAATTCCAGTTGTTTTATTTCTGTTATTATATTCACTACTTCTTGTACTGTTGGTTTAGACTTCCATTTACAGTTTCTAGTAATTGCTTTTTTGGCAGCCACCATAATTAGATTCAAAAAGGCCTTATTATGTCTAGGCAATTCCGATTCGGTATCATAGCTCAAAAAAATAATTTCCTTAGTTATACCAATTTGCTTACCCATTATCTCTGACAGAGTAGTTTGCAGGGAATCTTTAAAGTCTGCCAACTCATTACACTCGCAGAAAATATGCTCCCAATTACTTCCTTCTACCCCATCACACCAACATTTGCTGTCTACTTGAGGAAAAATTCTATGGAGACCACTTGGGGTACAAAAATACCTATGTAAATAAACACTTCCAAAGATCCTAAATCTTCTAAACTTTGTTGAATATTTAGGAGACATACACATATCCCCCATTGTTTCTTTGTGAATTGCTTATCCAATCTTTCTAGTCAATTATTTCTAACCTCCTCTGAATTATTCTTATAGTTATCATGCAATATTTTACATGCTCTATTAATTATTTCTTTTTTAACAGCAGCTTCTGCTATAGATTCTACTAAAAAAACTCTACCAGTGCTGATCTGTCGCTTGGGATCCCCTATTTCTTTCTCTTTGCCTATACTCTGATGATGTTAATCCTTGATAGAGAAGGCAATCTCTAGTCTGCAGTCCAAATAAATTCTTGGCCTCCTCCCATTCTATTACCTTTCTCCCTCTAACTATCTGCTCCCAATAGCTTGGTTCTTTTGCCAGTTATTTCCAATAAATTCCAGCCTGTTCTTGCCTATAGTCTGCATCTCTGACACAGCAGTCTGGACGGAATCTTTAAAGTCTGCCAACTCACTACACTCCCAGAAAATATGTAAACACTTCCAAGCAGTAATCCCTATCGGCAGAATCTCCTTTCTCCATTCCCATGTTGGTTTAATTCTTAGAATACTTTCTGCTACTTTATGTAATATTCTGTATGGTTACTGTTATTGTCGTTAAGGATCTGTAACCAAAATCCCAGTCTCTACTTGTTTCTTGAGCTTCCCCCTGTTTCACAGAAGACCAATCTTTTCCATTTACTCTTAAGTCTTTCTATTAGAAACCTTAGGGGAAGATAGCAAAATATGATAGACCGGGGAAGACAGCCTGGGCTGTCTGGCAATTAACGGAACTGGAGAAACCATGTGGCCAGTTATGTCCAGATGAGTCATGCCTGTTGGATGAGACAGGAGGTGTGGAGTTGGATCCAGAATCCATGATGGATGTAGAAGACATCCAGAAGCACAGGAACCAAATCTAGCAAGGCCAAAAGAAAGCAATGAGAATAACTGTGCCCTTCAACTGAACTGCTTTCTGAAGAAATTTGGGAATTAGTAGTAAGGGTGGAAAAGAATACAGGAGTCTGGAAGGTTAATCGTGAACTACAGCAGCTCTCAGTGACTCCCTTGATTGGGGGGGGGGGGTCAGGGCAAAGAACCTGCTGCATTTGTTGTGGAGGGGAGAAGCAAACAGATCACAGCATGGCTAGCCCTACTGATGGAAAATTCTCTCTGTCATGTTGACACTGAGAGAAAACTTGTGAGGTATCAGAATGGACTTGCTTAGTTTGCTGGCAATCACGCTGGATTGCCCCCGGGACGTGCACTGCTATTAGAAAGTGATTGGAAGACAGTAGAAGTTATATACTTATAACTTGGTATCTGTGTTGTCGAATTTCATTATGCATCACAACTGGGTCTTTGGATCCCTCCATGGATCCAATATGGCCATCTCTCAGACATACGATCTGAGCCTCAAACTTCTCCCTCTCCCATAATGCCTCATTCCTTAACAAACCCTCAGACTGAGTTTGTTGCCCAAACCATAAAGTGAATATTCCCAATATTGAACAGAAACAGAAAACAAAAGGTTCTACTGGAGTCCAAACTAGGAACCAGTGGGTTCCTGAGTCATCTAGGTTACTCTCAGCCAAACAAAAAAGGGAGATGGGAGGGCGAGGAGTGATGCATAATGAAACTGGACAACACATATATCAAGTTAAGTACATAATGTCTAATCTGATGTTGTCCATTTCATTATGCATCACGAAAGGGTCAGATTCCTCGGCTACACAAACCCTGGGAGGGACCTCAAGAAAGGATATAACTGAGCACCACAGAACCAAAGGATGCCCGGTTCCTGGAAATAATGTCTAGTTTGTAATGAGATATAAAAGTGTATGCTGTGGACCAAGTAGCTGCAGCACAGACCTCATCAAATGGAGTTCTTAGCAGAGAAAGCTGAAGTTGAAATAGATCTAGTTGAGTGCGCTCCAACTAGAAGGGGAAGTTGTTTGTCTTGTTGGAAGTAAACTGTAGAAATACATTCTGTAATCCACTTTGCCAAAGTCACCTTTGAGATTGTTCAATCCAATCTGTTAGGCAAAAAGGCAATGAAAAGTTGATCGGATTTTCTATGATGTCTAGTCGTACGTACATAAAAATGTAACTGTCTGTGAATGTCCAAAAAATGCAACTCCAGAAGAGGGAAGAAGCCCTGTCAGAATAAGCTTGTTCCTCCTATCCATTAGAGCCCAGGATTTGAAAGCCGAGCAAATATTGCAAGGCATTTCTAAGTGCCCCAGGCTCAATTAGTAAACACACCTTTTGTGGGCATCAGACTGGGGGATCTTATGCCCACAAGAGGCATACCTCTTAAACCCAGCAGGTTTTTCCAGTTTGACATAAAAGAGTTAGGCACAGAATGCATGCACACACACATGCAGAGCTAGTCAGTCACACGTTACCACAAAAGCTACTCTACAACTAACAGATTGAGGGAAAGATGTTATATCTGCTTTTACTGTATTTGTGTTTCTTCCTACTTTATTGCATTTATTCTGCTGCATTTATTACTGCTTGTTAGTAGCCTGATTAAATTGTAACTGTTATTCTAAGCCTATGGTTGAAGCACTTGGGCTTCAGACCAGTTGTTTTACATTAAGAAGGTTTGTGGTCTGCACTGTTGTGGCAGGACAGGTGGCTTACATACTTCTAAGTTGGGAGTTGCTGATTGAAGGCTTAGTGTCTGTTATTCTAAAAGTGTATTAGTTCTGGTTTAAGCACTTGGGCTTCGGGCCAGTTATTTTACATTAAAAAGGTGTGGTCTGCACTCTTGTGGGAGGAGAGGGTAGATTCTGCCCTTCAGAGCTGGAAGTTTCTGGTTAAAGGCTTATTGTGCCTGCTTATTTGAGCTGTTTCTTTCTGAAATTGGTATACCTTGTTTGCTGTAGCATAGACTAAATTCAGACCTGCTGAATCTAACTTTGTTTGTATAACTTGAGCACTAATCTAGACCATCTTTTTTTGGAGAAGGTTCTCCTGCACCCCAGTGGCAGGAGTGTGCAGTTAGAACTTGTCTAATTGAAGACTGCTGGAACGGGGCTCAGTTTTTAGCTTTTTACTGGTTAATTGGTTTAAGTCAGTTTGCTCATTTGCTACTGTTATATTAAAAATAATAATAATAATACACTTTATGCATCGCCATTTAGCTAGGGTCAAACTATTCCCAGCGCCATAAAGTCTGCTCTTCAAATTTTCCCTTAGAACTAGCCAGTTTTTTTAGTTTTAGCACTCAAATCTGTTTCTTTAAGCTCAGCACTTGTTCAGAACTTGTTGTTAGCACTAAATAAGCTACAAATTACTACAGCACTCAGCTTTCCTCACTTGTCTAGAGGAAAACGTTTTTTAATACTTCATAAATAAGCACCTATCCAGGCATGTCTATGGGTCAGCTCCTGGTGTTTTCTCCTGTCTACCTGATGAATCTGGGCATCTTGGGGCAATGCAGCAACTGCCTCATTTACACAGGCAACCCTCTCCTCCTACCACCCAACACTACGACCTGTGAGATGCACTTGTATAGCCAAACTGAAAGCAAAGCTCTCTTCACCCAAGACTGGACTAGACAATCAAGAGGAGAAGGTAAACACTTGCACCACACCATACTCATCACATAGTACCTTCAAAACCTACACCACCAAAACACACACATAGCAAAGCAAAACACACACCTTCATTCACAGAGGCTCTCAATAAAAATCTGCTCAAGCAACAGAGACCTCCAAAGCAGAAACACAAGCAACCTTCACCCCTCAACACAACCCAACTGACACATAGCCCACAAACTCAGTGTGCCACTCAACCATAGCCCATAAGGCATAACAATGTACCCAACACACTATTCATAGGTGACTCTAGTCAGGCACATTGTTGTCGCACTCACCAGGCTAAAGAAGGAGAAGGTTACTGTCAGCTGCCTGCCAGGTGCCAGGATCCGCCACATAACGCACAAACTCATGTCACTCCACAAGTACAAATATGACTCTGTCATTGTCCATGCTGGTGTGGATGACCTGAGACGTACCTCCCTGGACTACATGGAAAGAGACATGAAGGAGCTCTCCGATCTTGTAGCCCAGGCAGGTATGACCCTAGCCCCGAGTAGCATCCTGCCATCGCCCAGAATGATACCACAGTACAAGGACAAAATGATTGACTTCAACAATTGGCTATGCTTCTGGTGTCATTCTAAGGGGATCCAGTATCTGTCTGCCTGGGATGACATGATCGACAGACCACGATGCTTTGCCAGAGATGGCCTGCACATTTCGCCCTTGGGATTCTGGATACTGGCTAAGTTTCCTGCCACTCCTATAGTGCCTTTTTTAGGCAAGGCTCAAATGACAAACTTGCCACCGTAACAGGTACAAGCAAGGAAAATCTGAGGGTAATGCTACTCAATGCTATAAGTCTAAACCTCAAAATGCATTCACTTGAGGCACTCCTTAAAATGGAGAACATCGACATCTGTGCAGTGACAGAGACCTGGTTCAAGGCTCCAGAGAGCACCCCTGCATTACCAGGCTATAATTCATACCACACCTTTCGGCCACCTAACCTGGACCAAAACACTAAACGTGGAGGCATGACTACATTCATTAAGGATATCCACACCTCCAGGCTAGTTGCTCAGCATAATGCATCCGAGATAATCCAAGTGCAACTAACTCTGGGCAAGACCACAATCCAAATTGTAACTTGCTACAGATCCCCCACCATGCCCCAGGATTCCCACTCTTCATTTCTTGATACACTGGAAAATATTAGGGTACAACGCAACACCCTAATAATGGGTGATTTTAACTACCCCACCATTAACTGGGAAAACTACTCATGTACCAACCCTTTTGCTCAATGTTTTCTGGAATTCATAAATTCCAACACCTTGGATCACCTTATCCACACCCCCACCAGGGGCAGCAATATCCTAGACCTAGTCATTACCAACATGGGCGACCAGTGTTCCATACCACAGGTCAACTCCTTGTTGGTCAGATCCGACCACAAGCTAATCACCCTAGACATCCACATCCCACCTCCACCCCCATTAGGGAAACCACCGTAAAAAATTTCTCCAAAGCCAACTTCACGCTTCTTAAGACAGAAGTGGCAAACTTCACGACACCCATGCAGATGGACAATAGACGTATAACTGCTGAATCCTACACAAATGCATTTTATAAGCACTTACATGAGTGCATGGATCGTGCTATCCCTAACAGAACCAAGATGCTATCCTCAAAAAAAGGAAGCCAATCTGGTGGTCCCCTGCCATAAACAAACTCTACAACAGAAAAAAGAAACTGTTGCAAAAAAAGAGTAAAATCTGATGATTGGAGGAACTCCCTGGTCAGCATCAGTAAGAAGCTGAGATCCCTCATAAAATATTGCAAAGCTAGCTACGAAAACAAAATCACCACTGATTCTAAAGACAACCACAAAGCATTCTACAGCTATGGCAAGAATTCTCAATGGCAACACTCAGATCTGCTCTGAGTTTCAGCACAATGGCATTAAATATACAGAATCAACTGATATTGCCAACATACTGACAGATACGTTCAGTGTTAAGTTTACCCACCTCTCACCCCCTAAAAGGCCCATCTCTATACCGGAAGAATGCAAAGCTCCTGTAATCATGGCTGCACAGCTAAAAACCACACTGTCCAAAGCTAAGAACACAGCATCTATGGGACCAGACAATATCCCAGGCTGCGTTCTACACGAACTACAGAATGAATTGGCACCCCACCTAAGCACCATGTTCAATCATTGCTTCACCTCAGGCTTTGTGCCCACTGAATGGTGCAGTGTGACAGTTATCCCAATGCACAAAGGGGGAGCCACCATGGACCCCGGGAACTAACGCCCCATTAGCCTAACGAGCCTGGTCTGCAAAGCCATGGAACGTATCATCTTGGAACTTATAAACAAAGACATTGGTAACCTCCAAACTCAGTTCGGGTTTGTAAAAGGGAGATCATGTTTCCTAAACCTGATAGACTTCATTGAAGCAGTCACCAAAGCCGTAGACGAGGGTAAGGTGGTACACACAGCCTATCTAGATCTCGCCAAGGCTTTTGACACCACCTCCTACTCTGGAATTATAGATAAACTCACTAAACTAGGTATAAATCCCTATGTCACAAGATGGGTTAACAACTGCCTCACTGACAGAACCCGCACTGTGAAAGTAGCAGACTCCAAATCTGACTTCAGACCAGTGACAAGTGGAGTCACACAGGGGTTCAGTCCTGGGTCCTCTCCTGTTTGGTATCTACGTTTCTGAAGTACAGGCTAACACAGAAGGTCTTCTGCTAACAAAGTTTGCAGATGACTGCAAACTAGGAACCATAATCGCAACTTCTAATGATGTGGACATCTACAAAAGGGCATCACTGAGACAGATTCCTGATGTCAAAGCCATGGCCTCAAGCTCAATGCCAAAAAGTGCACTGTCATCCCCTTTGGTAAAAACTCTGTACCCAAGAGCTACCACATAGGTGTCAGTCGACTTAACAATGAAAGTGTGATAAGAGACCTTGGGACACAGGTGGACAGCAGTCTCTCCTTTGATAATCACATTGCCACAGTAGTCAGGAAATCCTTCTACATGGCACACCTCATCACAAAAGGTCTCACATCCAGGAAAAAAAGAGGTCATTGTTCCCCTCTACTCATCAATCATTAGACCCATTATACAGTACAACACCCCTTTTGGTATGTAACTCACAAGACATCTACAACAACTGGAAAGGCCGCAGAAATACCTCACAAAGATGATTACCAGCCTCAAACAGATGCCCTACGCAGACCGTCTCAAAAACTCCAGCTTTACTCCATCGCATATCGCCTGCTCAGAGGCAATCTCTGCCTAACATACAAAGCTATGTCAAACCAGAGCTGTTGGACATGCTCTACTTAAAGAAATCCCAATCCCTCCGAACTACACGCTCTAGGGACCTAATCCATGTCACCACAATAAACAGAACATGCTGGAAGGATAGATTCCTATCCCAGAAACTTCCCATACTCTGGAACAAACTACCTATCTATATCAAACAAGGCTTCTCATTAGCACTCTTCAAGAAAAATCTTGATGACTGGATGGGAAATAGGAAATTCACCCTGGGGATCACCTCTGTGGCTCTGCTCGACAGGGCACAGGAATATAATTTTCTTGGGTGGCGAAAGGCAGGGTACCTTTTTGGCTAGGCTTATATACGCCCCAGGGCCAATAGCCTAGTACCTACCTATGAACCTATAATATTTGTTGACAGGAAGGAGAAAAAAAAGGGAAAGCAAAAACGGGAAAAAGGGCGGGAGAGACAATGCCAGCGACCACTAAAAAAGCTAAATAGGAGGGGAGGTATAGGAAAACAGGAAACTATTTTACTAAATTAACGAGAGAGACTTATAAAAACACAGAAAACTGGAACTAAAGCAGATTTTACCTACAAGTGGAATAAAGGCTCGCAATTGCATCTGGACCAAATGGTGGCAAACAAGATCTGAAGGTTTGTTAGGGAGTGAGGAATTATGGGAGAGGGATGGGTTTGAAGCTCAGATTGTATGTCTAAGAAACGGCCGGCTTGGATCTGAGGATGTATCCAAAGACCCATTCATGATGCATAATGAAATGGACGTCAGATCGTCCACTGCTGCACTCTCAGTTTCTCAACAAAGAGGTTAAGATCTGGTTTCCCCTCATTTGCTGATGCACTCGACTACTGACATATTGTCCATCTGAACTGCAACTGTCCCAAATGGGACAGCACCTTGAAAGGCTTGCAATACTAGGAGGACAGTTATCCTCTCCAGGACACTGTTATGCATCTTGATCTCTTCGGGGGACCATGTGCCTTGGACTGCCTTTCCCAAACAGTGCCCTTCTCCCACCTGAGCTGGGAAACTGCTGCGGTCACTGCAGCTTTGGAAAGGGGAAGAACAAAAGGACGACCTTCATGGAGCTGGTTTGAATAAATCCACCATAAAAGATATGTTTTCCACTCTTGAGTGATCTTGACTGGCATGGATAATGGATGTTGGAGAATGGACCACTGAGTCAACAGAGTCCACTGAAAGCTCCTCATATGGAACCTGGTTAATGGAACAAGGGTGATAGCTGCTGCCATGGAACCCAAAGCCTGTAGAATCAGATGGGCTGGAAGGGATTAATTCTGGATCACTTTCTTTACTTGGGACTGTGCAGTGTTTACCTGCGCAGCGGGAAGACAGGCTATATGACTGACTGTGTCCAAACGTGCCTCTGTGAACTCCACACTCTGTGTTGGGGTGAGTTAAGATTTGTTGCAATTGACTGTTATTCCCAGATGAGAACTCAACTGCAGCAAGTAGTCCCTTCCCTGTATTAGTTGATGCCTGGTTGGGGTAGTAAGGAGCCAGTCATCTAGATATGGAAACACCTGGAATCTCAACAGTCTCAAGTGAGCTGCTACCACTGTCATGCATTTGGTGAATACCCTGGGGGCTGTGGAGAGGCCAAAGGGCAGTGCTCTGAACTGGTAATGACTGGCTCCCAGCCAGAAGTGTTGGTATCTCCTGGAGCGCCTGTTTATTTTGTGATAGTACACATCCTGAAGACCTGGCGAGCACATCCAATCATCCTTTTGCAGCAGAGGCAAAAATGGACTGAGTTGTGATCATATGAAACTTTTTATAGTGAACAAATTGGTTTAACTTGCTGAGATCCAAAACTGGTCTCACATCCCGTCTTTTTTGGCACTAAGAAAAATCTTGAATAAGTTCTGGACCCTCTCTGGTCTGGGGGGACCTCCTGAATGACTCTTTTTCTAGGAGCATTTTTATTTCTAAAGATGCTGCATCCCTCTGACTGGGTGGAACGTCGGGAATTTTCTTCAGAACTGTGGGAGGGGCTAGGGAAAATGGTATGATATACCTCTGGATATAATCCTCTGCACCCACAAATCTTTTGTGATAACTAGCCAGGCTCTTTGATACAGGGATACACAATCCCCAACTGCCTCCAGACAGCATCAGTTGGGTTTACTTTCAAGAGCATTAACAGGGACTATCTGAGAAAGAATCTCTAGATTCCTGGTTCTTGGGACCACCTCTGCCATGAGGACAGGGTCTTCTATTCGAGTTTCCCCCCTGCCCCTACATCTCTATGTGAATCCTGGAAAGGACCCTGGGACAACTTAAACTACATCTTTCTGCCACCTCATTGGTTTGTAGAAAAAGGCCTTTGAGAGGAAGAAAAATGTACATCCACCGCAGACAAGGTCTTTCCCTCTTGTTCACACACACAGTGTGTGTGTCCTTAACCTTGGGACCAAAAATAGAAGACCTGTCAATGACTGCATTGACAAGACATGACTTAAATGGTTTTGCAAAATCACATAAGTGCATCCAAACATGTCTCCAGTTGGCTATGCCTGAACCTGCTGCCCATGAGGTACCTTCCACAGCATGGAAGAGCAACCTCATGGACGCATTTGAGATGGATTGGAGGGTGGCCATCCGTGAGGAGATTCTGTTCCCATTCTTGGGGGATAGGGACCAGAAGAGATTTGGTAAGCTCCTTGATCAAAACCCTTTGTAGTCTTGCAAAATGTGCCAAGTAATTCAGCTACCTAAGAGCAAAGGTCAATGAAGCATAAACACGCTTCCCAAATCCATACAACGCCCAAGACTCCCTATTAGGGGGATGGACAGAGGAACTCTGGTCTGTTAGTTTCTTTCTTGTAGTTGCAGCAACAACCATGGCATCAACAGGAACTCCCTTACTCCAGTGTGAATGGTCTTTTTGGGAAGGGGGGCAAGAATCTTATCCGGTCTCTTAGGTATTGGCTCAACAGTGTCCGGCTCCTTCCACACCTGCTGAAAGACTAAGTCAATGGGCTCATCAGCCAGGGAAGTCATCTAAGAAGAAGATGGGCCAGACCTAAAGGCCTTTAAGAACACCGATTCTTCATGGAAGAGGGTATCAGAAGACCAACCACCACTTTGTTTCATGAGCTACAGGATGTCTCCGAAGACAATATAGTCAGGTGGAGTCTGGGAGGCCCCTCCCCTCATCAAAATCGGTGTTCTCTGTGAGAGATTCTTGGGGGGAATCTAAGTACCTCCTTTTTGCACATCTTCTTGCAAGGGACTTCCTCAGTGGGGTGTTATGGGGCAGTATTAGAAGAGATAAGAATGCTCTGATGGACTGGCTGGAGGCTTGCTCGAGTTTGCTGTCCCAGTGGAAGGGATGGTTGATGGCTCAGGAACAATACTATGAGGTAGAGTCATCTGATCCAGTGGGGGCAGAGATGTCCGTTCTCAAAACATAGAGAAAAGCCTCTTCACAACCTTGAAAGAATGGTGCAAAAACTGAAATCTCTCAGACCATCGGCACGTGTAACTCCATCAGCACTTTACCTGAGGATGGAGTCAGGCCCAAGCTATCCAGTTCCAAGGTAACTCCATCTTTCAGAGTCGACTCCAAGCCCATGGATTCAGCACCGACACTTTGACTCTGAGAGTCCTCCAGCTCCAAAACACACTGAGCTGGTTGGCTCAGGGGAACCAAAAGAGTCAAAGAATATTCTTCAGATCCAAAGCAGACAGCCTCAAGGATCTCGGATCCAACAGTTCCGAAATGGAAGGACCAGATTGGGGAAGGAGATAGCAAAGGTGAAGGTGAAGTCGACAGTCGTCAGTTCTCAGGTCCAGAAGGGGTCTTAGCCAGGAGAACCCCTATCTATATCTGCACTCTGAGGAACTTCCTCATCATCCTATCCATGTCTGCTTCTGAAAGGCTTCTGAAGGATCAAAGAGAGGAGGTAGTGGAAGGAGGCCTAGAATGCCTTTGCAGCAACTCCTCTAGGAATGGAGAGAGCAGCCTGAATGAAATGGGATCAGATGGAAGCAGAGGTGTACAGATACATGGAGACTTTGAACTTCACACTGTTAGATTTGAAACTGTCGGATTAGACTTTTTCAGGATCTTGGCAGAGGGCTCCACTGACAGAGCAAAAGGCAAAGTTGAGGGACAATCGGGAGACCTAAACTGTAACTAACTAAACAAAAAGCTATTTGCTCTACCATCTATCATGTTTATTCTTATTCACTTTTTAGTATACCCTTATTATTTGTGTTATTTTATGTATTTACTTATTTATTTTACATTTGTTGACCGGGCTAGTCTAACTAGATATATGTCCATTTTCAGTAGAGGCCCGGGGAGATAAGCTCTGTGGAAACAATTTTTGTATATGTGATTTTGTTTAATGTATACAATGAACATTGCAGGTGCAGTACAGAGAATAATCAAAGAGATCATTTGTTCATAACATTGTGCAAAATATACAGATACAATTAGTACAATACAAAATGTAGTTGCAATACATCATAAAGAAAAAGATGGCAGCTGAATTATACAATATATTAGCATACAGGTAGTCATAAAGAAAAAGTAGGAGCTGAAATTATACAATCTATTAGTAAAAGTAGTCTCCTTAATGAGATTCTGAAGATGTAAGTAATAGTATAGAAGGACAAGGTAAGTTGTTATTAAGAAAAGGAACTTGATTACTGAGAAGAGGAGGGTAGGTTGAACGAAGTAAGAAGAGCTAGTTGATCAGTCAGGTTTAGTACAGGGGCACAACCAGTGTGTTCTGAGGAAAAGTTTCAATTTGGTTTTAAAGAGTGATATAGAGGGAAGAGAGGAAAGTTAGTTAGGAAGAAGGTTCCAGGACTTTCCAACAGTATTAGAGAAAAGAGAGTCCCCAGCCCTGTTGTTTGATTTACAAATATTTACAAGAAGTTTATGTGATGATCGTAAGGTCTTTAGATTGTTGTAGGGGGTAATGAGGGTAGATAGTATAGGGGTATTGGTAGGTTGGTAAAGGGTTTTATGGGCAATGGTCAGTTGGTGGAATTTAAGATGATTTTGTAATTCAAGCCATCCTAGCTGCTTTAGATTAAAACAGTGGTGGGTTCTGAAAGGGTTACCTGTTGCAAATCTGGTTATGTTATTGTAGGAGTTTTCCATTTTATTAAGGTTGTTTTTAGAGAGATTAGTATACATGGGTGAGGCACAGAGGAGAGAAGAAATTAGATGGGTGTGAGCAATAGTTATTCTAACTGCAGGAGAGAGGAAGGGTTTGATCTTGTAGAGAGAGCCTAGTTTTCTATTAGCAGATTTTAGAGTATTGTTAAAATGGGTGTTGAAGTTAAGGTTGTTATCTATGGTGATACCAAGTAGTTTGGTAGTTGGATCTGGGGATATGAGAGCACCATTACTGGATGTTACTGTTAAGTCTACTGGGGGGACTTACAAGTAGGAGTAAAAAGGAGGAGTTTAGTTTTTTGGGGGTTCAGAAGGAGACAGTGCTGTGTAAACCATTGTTCAACTGTGTTAAACACATTTTGGGTAAGCGAGTGAAGTTCAGATACAGATGTGGCTGAGCATATAAGTGTGGAATCATCTGCATATTGTATGCATGTAGCTTGGGGGATTGCTAGGTGAAGGTCCTTGATAAATATAGAAAACAGGAGAAGTCCTAACATGGACCCTTGAGGAACACCAATGTTAACGGGCAGATGGGTAGATAGAATGTTATGCCAAAGTACAGCCTGTTGTCCGTTATCTAAGTAGGACTGGAACCATTTTATAGCTAGTGCATCTAGTGACAGGGATTTGAGGATATTTATAAAGTATCTGGTGATTTACCATATCGAATGCCTTAGACAGATCTATATACAGTGCAGAGGAAAGCATATTGAGGTTACGGTTTTTGTTAATACAGTCAGTAAAGGGATAGGAGGGCAGTAGTAGTGCTATGGGAAGGTCTGAAACCATGTTGAGAGTTTGAAAGTAAGTTATTTTGGTTAGGTGATGTAGCAATTGTCTGTGGATGCATTTTTACATGATATTTGCTAAGGGAGAAAGTAGGGCTATGGGACGGTAATTGGAGAGTTCAGGAGAGTTCACACCCCTGTGAAGGGGGATAATATGGGATACTTTCCAGATTTTAGGGATGTGTCCCTCACTGATGGTTCTACTGATGAGAATGGAAATGGGATAAGCGATGGATTTGGCTGCCTTTTGTAGATATTCAGCGGGTAGTTGGTCTGCTGAAGGAGTGCACGGATTCAGTTTTTGGATAAGGGTAAGAATATATGTTGCTGGCACTGGTTGGAAGAGAAATGGAGGGGATGGATTAGAGTTAGAGTTGGATATAGTTAAGTTCTGAGTAGATAACTGACTGGTAAGAGTTTGAATGGCCTCAGTAAAAAAGGTATTAAAGGCATTAGCAGTCTGCTTGGGATTCTCCTGGTCTGTGCCTTGTTGGTTTGGTGTGATAGATTGACCTGGGTGTAATAACTGATTAATACTCGCCCAGAACTTTTGTGGTTTATTATGGTGAGTCTGCTGGAATTGTAGGTAGTAGTTTCTTTTGTCAGACAGTATAGCTTTTTTAGTTTCATTTCTCAGCTGTCTGAAGTTTTGTTGGTCTACTGGGTTTTTAGTTAAACGATATTTATTCCAGTATTTATTTCTGAGATGGATTTTTTGCCTGGTTTCTTTTGAAAGCCATGGGGCAGATTTAGTTCTCATTCTAATAGAGCGGGTTGGTGCATGGTGGTCTAGTATGGCTAGGAAGTTAGAATTAAAGTAATTAACAGCTTCCTCCAGTGTGAGGTATTTTAAGGGAGACCAGTTACATGCTCTTAGTTCTCTTGGTTCTAACTGTACTAGATATGGTTGGATTAGGTAGATTGGATTTAAGCAAGATGATGTAGGTTAGTGAGTGGTCACTTACATCATCAGGGAGGGTTCCAGCTTCATATGTCTGGGGATGATTATTTATGAGAATCCAATCTAAGGTACTTTCTTTGTTATTAGGCTTGTTTATCCTGGTAGGGGAGGTAATGGTTTGAGAAAAAACAAAAAGGTTAATATGGCTGGTAGAGTGGCTACTGCTACAACACTTCCAATCAATGTTAAAATCACCTAGGATTATGGTTTCTTGGGGTAAATTTGGGGATAACCAACAAAGGATATTTTCTATGGTGGCAATGTTATTACCAGGAGGAAGATAGATACAGATAATATAGATGGATTTGAATGTGTTAAGTTGAAGCTTGGTAATAAGAATTTCAGCGTTGGAGTCTTGAGGTGGTTTATAGTCATAGGTAGTAATCTGTAACCCAGATTTAAATAGGATAGCTACACCACCACCCTTTTTGGTTGCATGGTCAAGTCGCAAAATATTATAACCGGGTGGGATGACTTCATTGTTTTTAGTTACAGATTTTAACCAAGTTTCTGTTAAACAAAGAATGTCAAAGTAGTAGACTTCCAAGAGAGTATGGAGTTGTGCAACTTTGTTATTAATGCTACGTATGTTGAGTTGAGCAATAAGAGTGAGTTAGGTGGTTTGGTAAGGGAATGGATAGTAGAGGGGTTGGGGTTGAGGAGATGAGTGGTAGTAGCAGTTGTTGGGCCTGGGTTTGGGTGAATGTCTCCATCTTTTAAAGAGAAGAGTAGTGTTTGAAGTCTAGGATTTGGGAATTTACTATATAGAGGTAGAGATTTTCTGGGATTGGGAGAGTCATATCTAATGTGGGCTATCCTATGGTATTTTGCTAGTAGACAGCTGGGTGTAGATGTTATGTTAACATGGTTAGTGAAAATAGGTAGAGAAGGAGAGGTAGATAGCTTATTGAGGTAGAGAAGGTGTGGATATAATGGGTGTTCACAGGAGGTTAGCAGGTAAGCTAAAGTTAGAGGTGGTAGAAGTGTAAGTATGAGTAACTTCTAAGAGGGCTGGGGTGGGTAGCTTATACATCTGGAAGGGTAAGTTGTTAGGTTGCTGTTATAGGCTCGGAGGTATACTAGGTGTGAAAAGGAATAGGTGGAGGATGTGGTGGGAGAAATAGGGAGTGGTAAGTTTAAGGAGGGAACTGGAGTTAAGTGGCCAATGGTGAAGGGTTTGTGACTGGTGGAAGAGGGAAGGGATGTGGTTAGATGGTATAAGAGTAGGACCCCTGGGGGTAGGGTAGGGGAGCAGAGTGAGGCTGCAGGGCAAAAGGAGCAGGTAGAGACAAGTGAAGAAGAAGTTAGAGAAGAAACTATCAGCAATGCTAGTAACTGATTCTATCCAAAATGTCTGTAGGATCTTTACTAATTTCTAAAGCCTACATATTTTGGGGATATTCCTACACACTTATTTCGGAATTGTCTTGTACATAGCACCACTGCAACTGTTTTCCTTTTCATTACAAACAAGACTGGAGATAAAAATACTATTTTAATCTTTAACTTTTGTAGCACTAGAGCTGGTGACTGTTCTTTGGGTACTCTAGAGACCAGCTGTCTCTTTTTGGAATTTGTCAGACTGGATGTAGCATTCTCTGCAGAACTTGTGGAGGACTTGTACATCTTTCCAGTATTTAAATTTGCTTTACGACTTCTCTTGCTAACATTGTTTTCTTTTCCTTTTACTCATTCTCATTCTCTGTCTCTACATTTTTCTAACATTTTGTGTTCGGAAATTTCATTTTTCTTAGACTACCTGTCTACAAATATTAAACACTTCTCATTCAGACAGGATGAGAATGCTTCCAAACACCTCAGTCTGACAGACTTGTTAAAATTTTAACAGATTTCACAATACTGTATTTATTCAGACCCTATAGAGAGGAAACACTGGGCATGGTAATCTTTAGTTGCTATCTGCCTACAACAGGCATACCTTTTCACTTAACTTAGGGGCAAACGACACAACCTTCTGAGAAGAAAATGTTTCATCTTTATTTCAAGAAATTCTGTGGAAAAACAGCCAATGCTACTTATCATGAGCTGCTATGCAGCTAGCATTCTCAGTGAAGTGCTAAAGACAGCATGTAGCAACCTTGGCTAAATATGTAAGTTGTGAATTGCATCATTACCTTAGCAACCATAAGACAATCATTGGTCTTCACAGGGAAATTGGAGGCAATTGAAGAAATCCAGCCAGGACATGGAAAACAGAACATAAGTAAATCCATATGTTATGACTTATTCTGAAAGTGACTTCCTTGAAGACCACAGATATTATAGCCAGTTAAATAAGCACCCCATGTTAACAACTCCTAAAGTAGCTACATTAAATCTGTTAACATAGGGTACTCTTCACAACTCTCTCAGAATGCAGACATGTTACAACTCACCTTTGTATACTTTTCCAAACACAACCTGCTGACATTGCACTGTACAAAAGTATGGGGTAGTTGTCCCAAAAAAAGAAACAGGGAAAACTAAAAGACAAGGAGCAATAAAATATTAAAGAAACAGAGAGAATACACAAATTATAGCAAACAGCAAAATCTGCTAAATTAGTAAAACACTGTGACTTTGGAAAGCTGAGTCATGAAGCAACATACTAGACCTGAGCAAATACTCTGCCAATCCAAGGAATCTTGCTGCCTAACATGAATGCGTGTGGTAGATGACGCTACCACAAAGGCTGCTGTCAATTCTTGAGAAAAGAACAGAACAGAATGGAACAAAATGCATGAAAAAACAAAGTGTATTTCCAATTTCAGATACTGCATACGAGCAGGTGAGAAATCATAGATTTAGAAAATACTGACTTGCCCACCGAGAAAATTGTACTTTTTTCTCTCAAGAGTTCCTAGTACAAAAGATGAAACAATGGAAATAACAAAATTCAACTTCATACTTTTAAGCAATATGCTTGACCTATGTGAACAGCAAATTCTCTATAGAACAAACAAAGAAAAGAATAAAATGCACCATATCCCAGTCAAGAAACTAAACTGCAAGGATGAACAACTTTGCAAATGTACGTGAAAGATTTTCATATATCTGTAGTTTTATGATAAAGCCAAAGAAGGGAGTGTGGTCATAACCAAAACAACTGCCTTAGTATCGTACCTCTGAAGCCTTGTTACAGTGTTCCGAAGGAAGTATTAATCCTGGTAAATTACTTGGAAGGTCCAGGCGTCTGAAGTACCAAACAAGATTCCAGAATACAATTGGATGGTTGTCTACAAAATCTGCTACTGTTACTGCATGGTCCCCTTCATTTTCAAGCAGGCTTTCCAGTTCTTTCCACAGCACCAGAGGGCTAAGATATGGAACAGTAATGGGATCTGGATTGGGCAACTGCCATTCAAAACTCAAAGGATCCTGCAAAGTTAAAATATTTTCAGATAATTATTCAGTACTATTAAGAAAACTGTCAATCATAATCTACAATCCATGTAGCTGTGAAAAAGTGACCCATTCAAGAAAATGGACACACAGGATTTTTTTTCAACATGTACTTTATCTTCAGGAAATATCAATAGAAACAATGTTATACTTTCTTATCCAGTTTTCACAAATGCACAAGCACTCTAGCAAAATGTATCCCATTACCAATTATTTTAACTACTACTGGGTTTTAGGTTACTACACTGTGACTCATTTAAAAGTCACTGTTGACTAACTGTAATCATGCTACCATTACAACAATCATATTAACTGCTAAATCAATTTCATCTTATACAACAAGAGCTGTTTACATTGTTTTGTGTTGTTTCTGTAGCACTGTAACAACATGCATTAGTTTTACACTGATATACAGTCAGAATTAAGTAGATTTGGGGTATATTTCATGCCAGGTACTCTTACCGGGTCCCATTTACATTGTCGAAGGGTCTGTTAAGCGAATGCCCTTTGATCGACAAGTAAATGTCGAACTACGAAAGGTTTGAATGGCCAAGTAAGCAAATTTTTTTCCCAGGGGAAAAAAATCGCTTGGCTGTTATCGGGAATTTGCCCTTTCCTCCACTGTAGTGCGATCTTGGAGTTAGTATAGTTAGTTAGGGGGGGTGTGGGGGGCAAAGCCCCCCACTTCTTATGGTTTGATTTTTTTTTTTTTTTTTTTTTTTTATTGGCCAAGCGATTTTTTTCCCCTGGGAAAAAAATTGCTTGCTTAGCCGTTAGAAGTTTTCGTAGTTCAACATTTACGTGTCGATCAAAAGGTGTTCGCTTAACAGACCCCTCGACGATGTAATATAGACCCACTCTCACCACTGGACAGAAGTGCGTCAAAACATCCTAACAACCTGCAACAGAGCAACATTATTAGTTTGATTTTAAGTTTGAGTTGTTTCAATACAACTATAATTCTTAATGCAAACATCTAATTAGCAAACATCTAATTAGCTATTTCTACCCTGATGTTGCACAATCATTCCAGATGAAAACATTCATAAATGGTGATGAACAATGAACTGTTTGCCTGAATCTTTGCAGAAACTGGTGAAATGCCTCAAAGACCAGTTGCAGCTGTTTGGAGAAATATCCTTTCCTTAGTAAAGGACAATATTAAGCTCCAACTCTGTTGCAAGGTAGGGAGTATATCTCACCTACAAAGATACGTTACCCATATCCAAGTAACCAGCAGCAGTACATCAATTAATGTGCTAAGTATGACAGAAAAGGGCCCAATGTGTGAGATGAAAGAACAAATCATGTCCTGCTTGATAGAATAGCATGCAGCAAACTACTACAGATTCTGCATCGACAATTACTCAAGTTTCAAGCAAGTACCACATGAAACTCGGGTATGGAATACAACAGGACTTAGGAGGACTTGACAAGTAACATCACAGAATCCATGCAAAAACAAAAATAAGTTCCCAGTTTAATAGTTCCTGATCAGAACATTTTATACATGGCTCTGTGACTTAAAGCCAAAAGTAATGAACTATAAAACATCAAGTCTAAAACCTCAAAACATGTCCTGTCATTTGAAAATAAATCTCAAAACTCACAAAACTGCAATGTAAACAGGTCACAAATGCATTAAACTTCAAATTTAAATATATTAAGAACAATAACTTACATCAGTCAATTTTGCTTGAGATCAAACTGACTGCACCCCCACACAAACACATACACTATCCCGACTTAAAAGGCCACGCCACCTCCATGAATATATAATACCTGGCTGTTTTGCAAACCCATGTATTCATCTTTCCAACATGCTCTGAGATGTCAAATTTAACACATCCAAGTAGCAGGAGGGAAGAAGCCAAAGCCTTCATATGTAGGCTCACACTGCACCTTGCCCCCATGTAAACATCACCATACGGTAACTTAATTTCTAGCTTTCATTTAGCTAACCAAACATCAAGAAACAAACCAGTAAAATTTAAGACTCTTTCTCAGAAGATTTAGTCACAACAATATTTCCTTCTTCCATCCAAATAAACATACTTTCCCATTCACTCGTATTAGCATTTATACCTTCTACACTATCTAGAACAATGAAAAGGTCTTTTGATCAAGTAAAAACTGTTTTAATTACTTCCTGGCACACTAAAAATGCTGTAATCTCCAATAAAATATGAAAAAATATAAACATTTTAAAATAAAGAAAATTCAATATAATAAACTTTTAGTTATGTACTTACCATAACTTTAGATGTATGGGATCCATCTCGCCTACATTCTCTACAGATGGGTTTGGAGCCGATCCTCGGCTCCGACTCGGCCGCTATACAATAGAACGCAGTCTCTTATTGGCTGAGTCACCTCGTATCCCAGGATGCACCACTACTGCTTCCCCAGATCTTGTTTGTCCGCACACATGCACACACACATAGACTATTGTTATAACATTCCCAGGTGTTTCAAGAGAGGAAGAAGTTGAATTCGGATCGTCCGGTCTCTTCTGGTCTACGAGGCAGGGGGAAGGAGGGTGGGTTATTAGGAATGTGGAGATGGATCCCATACATCTAAAGTTATGGTAAGTACATAACTAAAAGATGTAATGTGATCCTATCTTGCCTACATTCTCTACAGATGGGACAGCGTCCCTAGCACCTAATTCCTGGGTGGCTCACTGGAAAACACTCCTGAGAACCGTGGAACCGAAGGAAGCTCGACCCCTAGATGCCACATCCAATTTGTAGTGAGAAATAAAGGTGTGTAGAGAAGACCACGTAGCAGCCGCACAAATGTCACTAATAGAGAGCTTGGAATGAAAGGCTGCCGAAGTGGCCATAGCCCTGGTAGAATGAGCTTTCACTGGAACTATAAGCTCCTTATTTGAAATGAGATAAATATGACTGATACAGTCTCTGATCCACTTGGCAATAGTGACTTTTGTGACGGCTTTGCCTAATTTACTATCTGAAAAGGACACAAACAGTTGATCTGATTTTCGTGCTTGGTGTGTCCTATCCAAATAGAAATGTAATTGTCTGTGTACGTCTAAGCTGTGAAAGGTATATTCAGCTCTGTTTGAATACTTAGGGAAAAAGACCGGTAATTCCAGTGATTGTTGCAAACAAAAGTTAGAACAAACCTTTGGTATAAAGGATGGGTTTGGTCTAAGAGATACTCTATCTTTGTGAAATACCAGGTAGGGCTTGAAGTTCTGAAACTCGCCTGGCTGATGTAATAGCAACTACAAGAGCAGTCTTCCAAGAAAGAAATTTTAAGTCACAGGTTGCTGCCGGCTCAAAGGGAGATGAGGTTAATGCACCTAATACCACGTTAAGGTCCCACGGTGGTGCAGGATGAGATATAGGGGGCCGTAGAAGCCAAGCTCCTTTAATAAAGGCTTTGCACAACTTGTTGCTCATTAAAGGTGGTTCTACGCTCTTGTGAAAATTGGAAATAGCAGCCAATTGAACTTTGATGGTAGACACCGAACAACCTTGGTTGAACAGGGAAGCTAAAAACTTCAGTACCTCTGACACCGAGGCTGTCATAGGGTCTAATCCTCGGAGTTGGGCCCAAATAGCAAACCTCTTCCATTTATTGCTATACATCTTTTTAGTAGAAGTCTTGTGGGCCGAGGACAAAATATGCATGACTTCAGGGTCGAAAGAATGGCTCCTAACTATGGTCGGAAGAGGAGTAGCCAAGCTGCTAACTTCAATGAATGGAGAGACTGATGGAGCTGTCCTGACTGATGTGTCAAGAGGTCCGGAACTTGGTCCAGGAACCAGGGACCCTCCAATGCATATTTGTGAAGAAAGGGGAACCAGACTTGACGAGGCCAGTATGGGGCGATTAGAATCATTTTGCTTCCCAAGCGAATCGCCTTCTGAATCACCTTGGGAGAAGGGGAACCGTGGAAAAGCGTATAGCAGACCGGGGGGCCAAACTTGGACTAGAGCATCCTTGGGGATCTCCCCCGGAACTGGGGTGAGAGAGAAGAACTGCTGGCATTTCGCGTCGAGGGGAGTTGCGAAGAGATCGCAACAAGGAGCTCCCCATCTCGTGAAAATCTGTGCTACCACTCTGTCGTTCAAGGACCACTCGTGAGGGGAGAGAATAGTTCTGCTCAGTCTGTCGGCTATCACGTTGGATCTCCCGGAATGTGTGTTGCCACTAGGAAACGTTTGGTAGCAATCGCCCAATCCCATACCTTCATGGCCTCTCTGCAAAGGGGGTAAGACCTGGTCCCTCCTTGCTTGTTTAAGTACCAGACTACCGACATGTTGTCGGACTGAATGGCAATCGTACCCTGGGGGAGGTGATCGTGCAGTGCTTGTAACGTTAAAAGCACCGCCCTCATTTCCAGGATATTGATGTGGAGAAGACTCTCGTCGGTGTGCCACGTGCCTTGGACCGACCTGTCCAGATAATGTCCCCCCCACCCTGTCTGGGAGGCGTCCGTAGTCAACGTGGCCGAGGGGAATGGGGGAACGAAGGGTCGCTCTAGATTCAGGTTGGAGGAAAGAAGCCACCAACGAAGATCCTGTTTGCACGTCTCTGTGATCAATATGTGGTGACTGAGGGGAAGGTCTTGATAAGACCACTGGACTGATAGGAGCCACTGGAGTATCCTCATATGCAACCTTGCCAAGGGGACCAGAAGAATGGTGGCTGACATGGAACCCAACAGCTGCAGGACCATTCTCGCTGGAGCACGACGACTGAGGAGTAATGCCCGAACCTGAGACTGCAGCGTTGCTATCCTTTCCGCAGGAAGATAGACTCGCATCTGCCTTGAGTCTATTTCTGCACCAATAAACAGAATACGCTGAGATGGCAGCAATACAGATTTTGTCCAATTGAAGGTGATTCCTAAGGAGTTGCCTAGAGAGATAGTGGCGGCTAGAGTTTTCAAGAGTAGATGCCTGGAGGTGGCAGTTAGGAGCCAGTCATCTAGGTATGGAAACACCTGGAATCCTAGACTTCTCAGGTGAGCAGTCACCACCGCCAAACATTTGGTGAACACCCTGGGGGGCTGTGGTGAGACCAAAGGGCAGTGCTCGGAACTGAAAATGATTGTCTCCTAGGCTGAAGCGCAAGTGTCTCCTCGACGCCTGATCTATCAGAATGTGATAATAGGCGTCTTTGAGATCTATGGAGCACATCCAAACACCTTTCTCCAAAAGCGGGAGAATGGATTGCAAGGTGACCATCCGGAATTTGGACTTTTTCACTAATCGGTTTAACTTGCGGAGATCCAAAATGGGCCTCAAGTCCCCGGTCTTTTTTGGTACCAAAAAGAATCTTGAGTAAGTCCCTGATCCAGCCTGATCTGCGGGGACAGGTTGGATGACTCCTTTTTGAAGCAGCATCGATATTTCGCTGGCTGCATGATCCCGTTGACTGGGTGGCGGGTCCGGGATTCTTTGGGATGGTGGGGGGGGGTTTGAGAGAAGGGAATGGTGTAACCTCCGGCGATGATTCGGAGCACCCATTGGTCCTGAGTGATATTTTCCCAGGCCTTTAGGTGTCTCGGCGACCCCCGAGTGGCTCCGGAGCTGCACAGTCGGGTACTCCTTCAGGGATGCTGGAAGGAGGAGGAGCCACGAAAGGACTCGCGGTCTCCAGTGTTGCGGGGGCCTCCGCCGACTCTGGGACGGCGTCTCCCTGAAAAATTTCCCCCTCCTCTGCCTCTAGAAGGGGAATCGCTCTGCTGCGACGAGTAAGGCTTTTGAGACTTACGGAACCACATTTTCCCTCCTCTTCGAGTCTTGGGATAAGGTCTGAAGGGAGTGGAAAACCAGGCCCCTATGGCAGTTAAAGTCTTACCCTCCTGTTCGCAGCAAGTCAACGTGTCCTTTACCTTGGGTCCAAACAGTGAGGACCCATCAAAGGGGGCATCGGCAAAAGAAGACTTAAAGGCCTCCGCAAAGTGACACAGGCGTAGCCAGGCTTGTCTCCATAGAGCAACACCTGTTCCCGCCGCTCTGCTCGCTCCTTCGGCTGCATAAGAAATGAGCCTCATGGACGAGTTGGATAACGAGGACAGGGTAGCCAACTGGGAGTTAACCGTCTGGGCCAACTGCTCAGGTAAGTTACCGGAGAGGGTATCCGAAAGCTCCTTGACCAGATCCCTCTGCAGTCTCGTGAAATGCGTCAAGTAGTTCAGAGACCTTAATGTAAAGGTCGCTGAAGAAAGGATACGCTTCCCGTAGCGATCCATGCTCCTAGACTCCTTATTAGGAGGATGGACGGACGTTGAAGCCTCTGCCACATCTTGCTGGGTGGCAGATGCCACCACCATGGCATCTACAGCCACACCTTTCGAAAGAAAGTCCTTATCAGGGGGAGCCGAAAGGAATTTATTGGGGCGAGCTGGCACCGGTTCAACAGAATCCGGGTGTTCCCACGCCCTTCGAGAGATCAAATCCAGAAGCTCATCGAAAGGCGGAGACACCCAGGAGGCGGAGGGCTGGTCGGAGCCGAAGACTTTTTCTTCCTCGAAGGGGAAGAAGAAGAAGATAGGGCTTCCTCAAAGGAAGGGGTAATAAGCCCTTTCAAAATTAACTTATTTTTCCTCTCTTGGAGGACGCGAGAGGAAAAAGCGTGGCAAACGCTACAGGATTCTTGGAGGTGCTTCGGGCCCAGACAGTAGACACATAATGAATGGTCGTCCGTAATGGACATTTTATAATTACATTTAGAACATTATTTAAAACCTGATGGTCTATGTTCCTTCGACATGGTTACTAAACTATAAAAACTATAAAAACTAGACAAAGACAGCCTAGACTCTAACTAAAACGCCTAGGACAGGGCAAGGCCCCTCTAACTTAAACGGGATCACTTACCACAAAAAATACAATTTTACCACAAAAAACTTTAGATACACAGTCACACAACAATAAAAAAAAAAAAAAGCTGTTAAAACAGCTTTTGGGTAAGTTTTAGCACAAACTAGACAGAAAAAAATCTGACTAAGAGGCACTTAGCTCAGCCAAGTCCGAGACCACGTCTATGCTTCAGAAGCAGCAAACGAGATCTGGGGAAGCAGTAGTGGTGCATCCTGGGATACGAGGTGACTCAGCCAATAAGAGACTGCGTTCTATTGTATAGCGGCCGAGTCGGAGCCGAACCCATCTGTAGAGAATGTAGGCGAGATAGGATCACATTACATCCACATTTAGCAAATTGTCTGACTACACACAAAGCATATTTATTAAAGGAAAGCAGGGTCAGCTGAGAAACAATGTCTAGCATGTGCATAGGATGTTATTTTCATATTCTTGCAATAATATTCCTAGATTAGACTTAACATTTAAAAATTATTCAGCATACCTCCTTTTATTTTGAGACAAACAGCATTCATTTCTTTACTGCAGACTAAGTTAATGATACTTAGAAATTCTTTACATGAAGGAGTATGCATGACGCAAAGTTTTGTCCTATCAAAATATTTGCACAGTGACATTTCCTAGTCCTGCTAAGACATAGTTTGGGTAAAAGGTCCATTTTCAAATCTAAAAACAAGATGGCTTCTAATACAACAAATATCTGCTAATGGGTTCCCTCCTTTTCAATTTCTAAACAAGACTTGTTCCCAGCCGGTAGCCTTGTCGCCTCACAGTTAGACGTTGCCCGTTCGATTCTCAGTTAGAGTGTCTTCTGTGTGGCGACATGCGTGAATGGGCTTTCCTTCGCTGAAGGTTGTGCATTAGGCCCGGCAAGCCAGCATGTCAAAATCTACTGCCAATCATTAGCAGACCGGAGTTCCGCTGTGGTGACCCCTAGCTGGGAAAAGCCGAAAGAAACAAACAAACTTGTTCCCAGACTTCAGCGATCAACTCACAATTACAGAACATTTCACATTCGTAAAAATGCACTCAACTTCAAACCTCTCACAACAGACGACAATTTACAAACTACTCAGTTTTATTACTGGGCACAAAACACAGCAATCCATACCTCCCAGTGTCAAGCACCTTAAGTACCCACAGTTTCGATACAAACTTAAAATCCACCTACAAGAAACTATCAAATGTAACTACTCTAAAATCAGCTTACTTACGCACACCAAAACTATCAAACTACATCACATGAAACCTCAGTAAACTACGTTCTGCCACATGCAATTTCCATCTCTCTAGTTATTCCCTACACATTTTCTTCCTTACACCACTTTAAATTATTTCCACTTAATGGAATTCTACTTATTTTACTGCTTACATCACAGATTCATTAAGAACCACAACCTCTCTACAACACAAGGCATACATAACCCGATTATTTGGAACTGTAGTAGATAAAAAATTTTATTAATATACAAACACGCATTTTATATTCAGTTTATGTTTCATCTACATTAATACTTGATGCTTAATGTCTGTGTCATCTGCACCTCATTGTGTTTGGTGTCCTTCTCTTCCCAAATGAACCTGATATAGGTCCAACTGGACCAGTGCTCCATCATACAGTGGATATAAAAAGTGTACACACCCCTGTTAAAATGCCAGGTTTTTGTGATATAAAAATACGGGACCACAATAAACCACTTCAAAACTTTTCCCACCTTTAATCTGACCTATAACCTGTACAATTCAATTGAAAACAAACAGAAAAATGTATAAAAAATAAAAAAACGTACAACACGCTGGTTGCATAAGTGAGTACACCTTTAAACTAATACTTTGTTGAAGCACCTTTTGATTTAGTTACAGCATTCAGTCTTCTTGGGTACACACCTGCCATCAATTAAAGAGACTCTGATTAACCCCAAATAAAGTTCAGTTGTTCTAGTAGGATTTTCCTGACATTTACTCAGTTGCCTGTTATAGCAAAAGTCATGGTCTGTAGACAGCTTATAAAGCATCAAAGAGATCTCATTGTTGAAATGTATCAGTTAGGAGAAGGGTACAAAAAAATTTCCATAGCATTGGATATACCATGGAACACAGTGAGGACAGTCATCAAAAAGTGGAGAAAATATGGGACAAAAGTGACGCTGCAAAGAACTGGACGGCCTCCAAAACTGATGAAAAGACAAGACGAAAACTGGTAAGGGAGGCTGCCAAGAGACCTACAGCAAAACTGGAGGAGCTGCAGGAATTTCTGGCAAGTACTGGTTGTGTACTACATGTGACAACAATCTTCCATATTCTCCATATTTCTGACCTATGGTGTAGGGCTGAAAAACAGAAACCTTTTCTTACACAGAAAAACATCCAAGCCTGACTAAAATTTGCAAAACAATACATAAGTCTCCCAAAAGCATGTGGGAAAATGTGTTATGGTCTGGTGAGACCAAGGTTGAACTTTTTGACCACAATTCCAAAAGGTACATTTGGCACAAAAACATCACTTTGCATCACCAAAAAACACCATCCCCACTGTGAAGCATGGTGGTGGCAGTATCATGTTTTGGGGTTGCTTTTCCTCAACTAGAACTGGGGCTTTAGTCAAGGTGGAGGGAATTATGAACAGTTGCAAATACCAGTCACTTTTGGCCCAAAACCTTCAGGCATCTGCTAGAAAGCTGAAGATGAAAAGGAATTTCACCTTTCAACATGACAATGACCCCAAGCATAGATGCAAATCAACAAACGAATGGCTTCACCAGAAGAAAATAAAAGTTTTGGAATGGCCCAGCCAGAGTCCAGACCTAAATCTAATAGTAAATCTGTGGGGTGACCTGAAGAGGGCTGTGCACAAGAGATGCCCTCGCAATCTGACAGATTTGGAGCGCTTTTGCAAGGACTAGTGCCAAATATTGCCAAGTAAAGATGTGCCATGCTGATAGACTCCTACCCAAGAAGACTGAATGCTGCAATTAAATCAAAAGGTGCTTCCACAAAGTATTAGTTTAAGGGTGTGTACACTTATGCAACCAGCTTATTGTACGATTTTTATTTTTTGTATTTTTTCCCCTAACAGAGTTGTTTGTTTTACAAATGAACTGTACAGGTTATAGGTCACATTACAGGTGGGAAACGTTTTGAAATGATTTATTGTGGTCTTGTTTTTTTATATCACAAAAACCTGGCATTTTAACAGGGGTATGTACACTTCTTATATCCACTGTACATACAAATATTTCAGGCACAGGCAACAGTGCCCTTATTGCCTGCCAATATACCAAAACAGTTATTCCCATAATAAGTGCCCAGGTTGTTCTTAAAAACATCTAAACTATTGCTTACTTTAAAATAATTTGGTAGCCTGTTCCATGTATCAGCTTACTCTCTCAGAGAGCCAATTAGTACAGCTTTCATTCCTGTATAACCATATGCACAGGTTGCTTGATGATTCTCTACTATTTTTGATAATCCTAAACATTCCCAAAGGTAGTTGTCTCTATAAGCTCTATATAGCTGAATAAGTTCTCCTATAAAATATCTGTACGAGACACTGTACAAGTTCAGATATTTTAATCTTTCATAGCAACTTAAATTTTCACACCCATGGATGCCCTTGGTGTATTTCTGCTGCACTCTTTCCAATTTATGCATGCTTGTTTTCTTATAAGGTTTCCATACTGTTATTCCACATTCTAGGCTGGGTTTTAATGCAACTTGCAACCAATGATTTCATAATTTCTAATGTCCTACCCGTTATAATTTTTTGTATACATCATACAGTTTTATAACTATTCTTAACCAATTTGTTGATTCGATTACAAAAACTCAAAGCAGATCTACCCATACACCCAGGTATAATGAATCTACAGTTTCAATTACTATGTGCTGTATTAAATATTCCTCTTTCAAATTAGGTCTCCCAAATCTCATATGCTTAATTGTTTATGTATTTTCAGATTATTCTCGTGTCCAGATGTCAATTTAATCAAGTTCTTTTGAAGACATGTCCTATCTGCAATACAAATCAGTTTACCCATTTTCGAGTTATCTGCATACAGAATGTAGAACACCTCAGACGAAAAAGATGCATCTGAAAGATACAATCTAAACAAGTACGGGCCTAGGTCACAGCACTGTGGGAAACTGTTACCTAGAATTTCACCTGTCCAACTGCTGTATGATACTTGCCTTATTCATAAGCCATGCAGCTATCCATCTTATTAAGATCACATCAATACTTGTTTGTTCTAATTTATTAATCAGTGTTTTGTGTATGACCCTATCAAATGCTGAAGTCTTTATAAAGTATATCACAGTACACATTTTTTCCACTTGTAGCTATTATGTTGTTATAGATCTATTTTCAGCATGTTCATGCTGCTATATGATTTCTAGTCCTAACTTGTCCAAGTCTAACAATTTATACAGAATAACCTTCTCCATCATTTTCCACAATAAGAAAGTAAACATATGGGTCTACATGGCTCTGGGTTTATCCTAGTCATCTTTCCCTTAAGTTAACAAGCGCACGTCTCCAATCTTGAAGAATCTCCCCATACTTAAATGACCTAGTGAATAACAGATATAATGCCACTGTAAGTGCACACTGAAGTGTTGGAATGTCATTATTACTAATTCCATCTCCTCCCTGTACTTTGTTTGGGTCCAGTTTATGTAGCTCTTTTTCAATATAATCTAATTTAATTTCAGTACCTGAAGTCACCTGGATGTTACTTGGACATTTAATAACCCCCTTTGTGGAGCCAAACAGCACTGTATAAGATTTTGTAAATATATCTATAATTTGTTGTGTCTGACAATACATTTTAGAATCTACACTCAGTTTATCATTTTGTATGTCTTTACTCCTATCACATCGTATCTATCTACAAAATGGATTCCTATTATGCTTAATATCCTTATAAATTTTCAGATTTTTGATTGTTTCATACCATTATTTGGCCTGCCCAGCTTATTTCAGTTTTTAAAGCTCAACCTTTTGTTCATTTCTTATATATTTTGTCTCTCACCTTAATAAAGTATCTTGTTCTTAAATAAATATATCCTCTTGACCTTGTGTGCCTAGATCCTGATGTTAAGCATTTTATTGATTGTTTTTATTTTTTGCATTCAAACAATTTCTCTTTCAAAACTTGTCATATTTCTTCTATAGTTTTTCCACTGAACACATCACTCCAAATAGTTTTACATTATGATTTTGTTGCTTCCATATAGACAAGCAACTAATAATCTTCTGTGCACTGGCTTTAGATTACAGTTTATCAGAATTATCTAGCAGCAGTTTAACCTTTAAAACCCCATGATTACTGCACATCAAAGGTAATAAAACTTGACATAAATTAAAAAGTTAATGTACTTACCATAACGTTCCATGCGAGTTGTTCATCTCACCTTCATTCTTACAGATGAGTTTGGAGCCGATCCTCGGCTCCTAGTCGGCCTACTACAAAGCTCGAGGTCTTCAGGCAGTTTGGGGCCAAGTCCCTATCCCATGAAGCACCTATAGTTACCTCAGATCTTGTTTGCTGCGTATAATAATACCATGTGTCATTCTATCACTCTTTAAGAGAAAGCCATAGAAGGATTGAGCAACCAGGAAGAATCCAGTATCCTGGTCCTCGAAAAACCATGGAGGGGTTAGGAGGGTGGGAAGTAAGAATGACTGCGAGATGAACAATTCACATGGAATGTTATTAAGTATATAACTTCTTTATGTGAAGTTGTTCTATCTCGCCGTTCATTCTTACAGACGGGTAGCGTCCCTAGCATCATCTTTCTCAGGTGGCTCACGGGAGTATGTTTTTCAGGACAGTAGACCCAAAACAGGCCCTGTCCACTTTGTAATGAGTGATAAAGGTATGACCAAGTGGCTGCTGCACAGATGTTTTCTATAGGAAGTCTAGCAGAAAAGGCAGAGGATGTAGACACTGCTCTGGTAGAATGAGCCTTTACTTTGTGATGCAAGGGCATATTAGCAGCTGAATAAACAAATGTGATACAATCGTATAATGACTTAGAGTTGTTTCTGCCACTGGCATACCTTTTCTGGAAAAGGAAATGAAAAGATGTTATGATTTCCTGAACTCTTGTTCTATCCAAGTAAAATCTGAGCTATGAACACCAAGCTTGTGCAGCATATACTCTAATTTGTTGGTGTGTTTGGGGAAGAACACTGGCAAATCTATAATTTGGTTAAGGTTAGTTTCAGTACAAACTTTGGGCAAAAATGAGGGATTAGTTCATAGTGAGACTCTGTCAGCATGCAAAATTAGATAAGGAGGCTTTATGGACAAGGCTTGAAGCTCTGACACTCTGCACAAAATTTAGATTCCATGGGGTATAAGGGGATTTCACAGGTGGTCCGAGATGAAAAGTTTCTTTGAGATAGGCTTTGGACAGTTTGTGTGATATTATGTTCAATCCTTCAAATCCAAGGTGAAAATTAGAGATAGCAGCAAGTTGAACCCGAACTTTTACTGCTGCAGCTCCTTTGTTAAAAATCATAGTCAAGAACTCTAATATGGAGGCCATAGGGGCTTGGGTAGGGATCAATGTTACTTTGAGAGGCCCATATAGAAAATCTCTTCCATTTGCTAAGGTATAGCTTCCTAGTAGAGGATTTATGAGAAGATATTAGAATCTGCTGCGTTTCATTTGAAAGGTTATGGAACCTGGCTATGTTGGGAATTGGAGCAGCCAAGCTGTCAGCTTCAGGGACTGAAGAGAGTGAGGGATGAAGTTCCCCCGATGAGTGCATCAGAAGATCTGGAACTGGGTCCAGAATCCAAGGGTCCTCCAATTGATGAAGTCGAAGGAAGGGGGACCAAATCTGACGAGGCCAATGAGGGGTTATTAGACTGATGGTCCTTCCCAGGGCTTTTGCTTTCTGTACTACTATGGGTATCAAGGGAATTGGTGGAATGCATAGAGGAGACCCAGAGGCCAATCGTGTACGAGTGCATCACTTGGGGCTTCTCCCGGAGGGGGAATCAGGGCAAAGTAGCTTCTGCATTTTGTGTTTATGTGGTTGGCAAAAAGGTCACAGCAAGGCTGGCCCCACCTGCGGAAAATTCTGTCAGCTATTTCTTTCTTGAGGGACCAATTGTGAGGCAACAAAATTGCTCTGCTCAGCTTGTCTGCTACTATCACAGTGGATTTCCCCAGGATGTGTATTGCTAACAGAAAGCGCTGGGTGGATGTAGCCCATTGCCATACTCTTATGGCCTCGCAACAAAGGTGGTAGGACCTGGTTCTTCCTTGTTTGCTCAAGTACCAGACCACTGACATGTTGTCCGTCTGAATCGCAATTGTTCCCAGAGGAAGAGAGTCCAGGAAGTACTGCAATGCTAAAAGTACTGCTCTCATCTCCAGGACATCGATATGCATATGTGTCTCCTGTTCGGTCCATGTGCCTTGGGCTGTTCTTCCCTAAAAATGCCCCCCCACCCTATCAGGGAAGCGTCCGTGGTCACCGTGGCCGCTGGTGGGGGTAGAACAAAAGGACAGCCTATCATAACATGAGGAGAGGTCAACCACCACTGAAGATCCTTTTTGCATGTGTTTGTGATCATTATAAGATGAGACATTGGGAGCTCTTGATAAGACCATTGAGTGAACAACAGCTATTGCAGAATCTGCATATGCATGCGACCCAACGGTATGGCTAATATTGCAGCTGCCATCATGCCTAACAATTTTAGTACTTCTGATGCTGGTGCCTTGTCTACGAATATGGTATTGTGAACCTGCTGATGGAGTAGTAAGACTATTTCTGCTGGAAGTCTCATAGTAGTGGTGGTGGTGGTGGTGTCCAATTCTGCTCCGATAAAAACGGTATGTTGCAATGGCGACAAGGCAGATTTTTCTGAGTTTATTGTAATGCCCAGATGACTGCAGAGTGAGAATGGTCTCCCTGGCTTGTATGAGCTGATGCCTGGTGGTGGCAGTGAGGAGCCAACCACCTAGGTATGGAAACAGCTGGAATCCTAAACATCTCAGGTGAGCCATGACCACTGTCATACATTTAGTGAACACTCTGGGGGCTGTAGTGAGACCAAAGGGCAGGGCTCGAAACTGGTAATGAATGGCTCCCAGCCAGAAGCGCAGATGATCTCTGGATGGTCTGGCCATTTTTATGTGGTAGTACGCATCCTGGAGATCTATCGAGCACATCCATTTGTCTTTCTCTAAAAAGGGAGGTATCGACTGAAGCGTGACCATCCGGATCTTGACAGAACTGTTAAGTCTGCCGAGGTCCAAAATAGGTTTCCAGTCCCCTGCCTTTTTTGGAACTAAAAAGAATCTTGAGCAAGTTCCGGATCCTATCTGGTCTGCTGGGATTGGTTGAATGACTCTTTTTCTTAGCAACGTTTGGGCCTCTCACTTGAAAGAAAGTTACTGTTTGTCGTTTTTGCATTTAAGTTACCTGTAACACATTGCATTTAAGTTACTTGGTACTTGCTCACTAAAGCAATTATATAAGTCAGCTCTAAAAAATTAAAAGCACTACACCCTCACAAACTCCCCTTAAGTACCTTGTTCCCCATTGGCCCTTTTTTTCAATTATAAAGGAATTCCCAATACTATTCTAGCATGTCCAAAGGTCAGTTGTCAATCTCCTCTCCGGTCCAGCTGGTGAATCTTGAGGCAATGTTACAACTGCCTCATGTACACAGACAACCCTCTCCTCCTCCCAACAAATTCCAACACATGTGAGAGATGCAACCATACAGCCAAACTGGAGGCTAAGCTCTCTCAACTCAGTACTGGTGTAACCAGTCAGGAGGAGAAGGAAACCACACTCACTACAATTCCAGTCTCACATAGACCTACCACGACAACAAACCAAACACATAAACACACAAAAACATACTCGGAGGCTCTAAATAAAAATCTGCCTAAGCAGCAGAGACCTCCAAAGCAGACACCCAAGCAACCGCTACCCCAAAACAAAACACGTGCAACACATAGCTCACAAAGCCAGTGTGCCGAACAGTCACAGCCCTTAAGGCTAAATAACACACCTGATACACTTGTAATAGGTGACTCTATCGTCAGGCACACTGACGTCCCGCTCACCAGGCTGAACAAGGACAAGGTCACGGTGAGCTGCCTGTCGGGTGCTAGGATCCGCCACATAACACAAGCACTCAGGTCACTCCTAGGCAAGTACAAATATGACTCAGTCATTGTTCATGCTGGTGTGAATGACCTGAGACGTACCTCCCTGGGCTACATGAAAAGAGACATAGAGGAGCTCTCTGAGCATGTAGCCCAGGCCGGTATGACCCTGACCTTGAGTAGCATCTTACCCTCACCAAGAATGATGCCACAATACGAAGACAAGATGATCAATTTCAACAATTGGCTTAAGTGTTGGTGTCATTCAAAGGGGATCCAATGCCTGTCAACCTGGGATGACATGCTCGACAAGCAACGATGCTTCGCTAGGGACGGCTTGCACCTGTCACCCCTGGGCTTTCGGATATTGGCAAAGGCTCTTGCTACCCCATAGTGCCTTTTTTAGGCAAGGCTCAAAAGACAAACCCACCTCCATAGGTATCACAAGGGATAAGAAACTAAGAGTAATGCTACTCAATGCCAGAAGTCTAAACCTCAAGATGCACGCACTCGAAACTCTCCTTAGCATGGAGAACATCGATATCTGTGCAGTAACAGAAACCTGGTTCAGGGCTCGAGAGCACCCCAGCACTACCAGGTTATACCTCATACCATGCTTTTCAGCCCCAAAACTTGGATCGAACCACAAAAGGAGGGGGGAGTATCAATATTCGTCAAAGATACCCACACCTCCAGGTTGGTGGCACAGCACGAAGCATCAGAGACTATCCATGTGCAACTAACTGTGGGTAAAACTGCCTTCCAGTTTATAGCCTGCTACAGACCACCCTCCCAAACACAGGAACCCCACTTGGCCTTCCTGAGAATACTGGAAAATATGAAGGTCCCTCCAAACACCATTATATTGGGCGACTTCAACTACCCAAACATAGACTGGGAGCATTACTCTAGCTCCAACACCCTAGCCCAAAGGTTCCTAGAATTTATAAACTCAAATGGTATGGAACAACTTGTTACCACTCCCACAAGAGGGGAAAACATACTGGACCTGATCATCACCAATATGGGGACACTATGCTCCAGACCAGAAGTGTATCCCTCACTGGTAAGATCAGACCATAAACTAATCTCACTGGATATTCACATCTGACCCCACCCCTGCCCAGAAAACCACTGTGAAAAACTTCTCTAAAGCAAATTTCACACGCCTCAAAACCGAGGCGAAATCCTTCAAAACCCCCGGGCCTGTGGAAAATACGGCCCAGACCGCAGAATCCTTTATAAATGCATTCTATGAACACCTTCAGGAATGCATGGATCATGCAATCCCAAATAAAACCAAGACCCAATCCTCCAAAGGCAGACGTCCTGTCTGGTGGACCCCAGCCATAAACAAACTATACAATAGAAGGAGGAAGCAACTACATTATAAAGCAAAATCCCAAAAAGGGAAGGCATCTCTGATCAGTATTAGCAAAAAACTACGGGCACTCATAAAATCGTCTAAGGCCAGCTTCGAGAGAAAAATTGCACAGGACACTAAGGATAATCACAAGGCTTTCTTTAGTTATGTTAGGAACCTGGGTGGGAATTCCCAGATATGCTCAGAATTAGTCCAAAATGACAAAAAATACACCAAGCCCACAGACATTGCCAACATCCTAGCTGACAGGTTCAGTGCAAACTTCTCCCTCCTCTCCCCACCAAAAGGACAAATATCTATCCCAACAGAGTGCTGCCCCCCTGACATCTCAGATGCTCAGGTAAGAGCCGGCCTCTCCAAAGCAAAAAACACAGCATCAATGGGACCAGATGGTGTCCCGGGCTGCATCCTACATGAACTCCAAGAAGAGCTAAACCCAAACATAAAACTACTGTTCAATCTTAGCCTTACTACAGGATATGTACCCAAAGAGTGGCGTACAGCAACAGTGGTCCCTCTCCACAAAGGTGGTGCCTCAACGGATCCTGGAAACTATCGCCCCATAAGCCTGACTAGCTTGGTCTGCAAAGCTATGGAAAGGATCATCATGGACCTCATAAATAAAGATATTGGGGACCTACAAACACTGGATCCTACCCAGTTTGGCTTTGTTAAGGGCAGATCCTGCCTCTTAAACCTGGTCGATTTCTTTGAAACAGTCACCAAGGCCATTGATGAGGGGAAGGTGGTCCACACAGCCTACCTGGACCTCGCAAAAGCCTTCGATACAATACCCCACTCGGGCATTATAGATAAGCTCACCAGCTTAAATATAAACCCCTATGTCACTAGATGGGTTGCAAACTGGCTCAAGGACAGAACCCACATGGTTAGAATTGCTGGAGCCATGTCAGACTCCAAACCAGTTACAAGTGGCGTCCCACAAGGCTCAGTCCTGGGACCTCTCTTGTTCGGTATATATTTCTTGGCGGTACAGGCCAACACGGAAGGACTGTGGCTGACCACGTTCGCAGATGACTGCAAACTGGGCGCCATAATCAACTCTCCAGCCGACACAAGCATCCTCCAAAAGGGCCTCATAGAAACAGACAACTGGTGCCAGAGCCATGGCCTCAAGCTAAACGCCAAAAAGTGTATAGTCATCCCCTTTGGCAAAAACAAAGTGCCCACAAATTACCACATAGGTGGTAATCCATTAAGTACAGAAGAAGTCATTAGGGACCTGGGGACCCAAGTTGATAGCAATCTCTCATTTGACAACCACGTGGCCAAAGTGGTTAGAAAAACATTTTATATAGCCCACCTAATCATGAAGGGATTCACATCTAGATCAGGGAGGTCATCGTGCCTCTTTACTCATCCCTCATCAGGCCCATAATTGAGTACAATGCCCCTTTTGGGATGTACCTTACCAGACACCTGCAGCAACTGGAAAGACCCCAAAAGTACCTCACCAAGAGGATCAAAGGGCACAAACAGATGCCATATGCTGCCGGTTAAAGAAACTCCAGCTCTACTCAGTGGCATACCGCCTGCTCAGAGGCGATCTGTGCCTGACGTATAAAGCCATGTCCAACCCAGAATTAATGGACATGCTGCACCTCAGAAAATCCAAATCCCATCGAGCTACGCTCGAGAGACTTGAACCTCAGCACTGAAATAAATAGGACATGCTGGAGGGACAGATTCATAACCCAGAGGCTCCCTTCACTCTGGAATAAAATCCCAGTCCAGGTTAGGCAGAGTCCCACATTGACTCTCTTCAAGAGGAATCTTGATGAGTGGATGGGAGATCGTAGGTTTACCCCGGCTATCACTTCTGTGTCACTGTTAGACAGAGGCACAGTATACTAACCTCAAAAAAAGGCATAGCAAGATTAATTTAAAATGGGTGGTGAAAGCCAAACACACTCTGGCTAGGCTTATAAATGCCCTAGGGCAGATAGCCTAGTATGAACCTATGAACCTATGAACCTACAGTTGCCTGTTCCCTGTAACTGGGTAAATTGTCCGGGATTTTTGTTGTCAATGGAGGGAGTGTGGTGAAAGGAATGAAATATCCTCTGTAAATGATACTTTGTACCCAGTTGTCGTTTGTTATTTTGAGCCAGGCATCTGAATACAAAGATAAGCGACCCCCGACTGCCTCCAGAGTAGGACACTTTCAGGAGCTCTGGTAGGGCTTCCCAAAGAACTGATCTCTGCTGACCTGGTTTTGTGGACCCCCTCTGCCACGAGGGCGGGGTCTTCCATTATTGCCCTCTCCTCTGCCCCTGGAGGGGGGTTCACCATGTGTGTCCTGAAAGGATCCTTGGGCTTTATGGAACCACATATTTCCTCTCCTTTGACCCTTGGGGTAGGGTCTGGTAGGGGTGGAAAAATGGACTCTGACGGCAGACAGAGTCTTTCCTTCCTGTTCACACCTGGTCAAAGTTTCCTTAACTTTGGGCCCGAAAAGGGATGAGCCATCAAAAGGGGTGTTGACAAAGGATGACTTAAAGGGGTCCGCGAAGGAATACAAGCGCATCCAGAGATGTTTCCTAAGAGCAATTCCTATACTCGCTGCTCTACTCGCTCCATCAGCTGCATAAAAAATGAAGCACATGGATGAGTTTACTATGAAAATGAGGGTAGCAAGCTGGGAGGCAACTTTATCTGAAGCTCCTGCAGCTACTGTACCCTGAAGAGTATCTCCAAGCTCAATGGGTGACATAGTTGAGCAAACGCAGTGCAAAAGTCGCTGAACTGTACATGTGCTTCCCATATCTATCCATGATCCTAGAGTCTCTGTTAGGAGGATGGATAGAGGAAGAAATCTCCTTTTTGGTGGCTGCCGCCATCACCATGAAATCAACTGGCACTCCCTTGGTAAGAAATGATTTTTCCTGGGGGTCAGAAATAAATTTATTAGGCCTCCAGGGGACAGGCTCTATGGTGTCCTGAGACTCTCACGCCCTTCGCGAGACCAGCTCCATAAGCTCATCAAAGGGCGGAGACACCCAAGAGGTGGAGTGTTGAGACCTGGAAGCCTTCAGGAGAACAGACTCGCCTTCAGTAGGGTTGGTGGACTGCCAGTCACCCCTCTGCCTAAGGATTTCTAATATCTCAGCAAATGCGATATCCTCAGGAGGGGGACCATGGGGACCCTTCTGATTCATCCAAGTCGGTATCGGATGTGAAAGACTCCTGTGGGGAGTCTAAATGTTTCCTCTTACAGATTCTCTTCCTGAGAACTTAATTAGTGAGAACTTCTGGTGAGGTCTTGGAAGAGCAGGGACCAACCAATGGGGCTTCCTGAGACTCTGGGTCTCTACGTTTAGCAAGGATCTGTGAAGCAGATGCGGACACAGGCGCTTTTGGGGAGGAGGTAACCGGAACTGAAGTTGAAAATGTCTTAGGAGACATAACTCTTCTCATGGCTTTGAAGGCACCTCTGCTCCGATGAGAAGGGACCGACAGATCCGTAGAAACCATTGATACCCCCGGCACCGGTACAGTGGGCTCCGAACCAGAGGTAGGAGCCGAGCTCATCTGAGCCGAAGCCCTGACAGGCAGAGTCGGAACCGACAAGTCAGTCTGACTATCCTCCCTGGACCCGACCAGACAGTTTCGGCTCCTAGATTCCTCGATCGGCGCTGAGGACGTCAGAGTAAATGGAACTAAAGACACTGGAGCAGGCGCCGGCTCCAAAGGCTCAACGATCATCAAGTCCGACTCTTCCGGCTCTGAAGGACCGGTATGGCTCAGAGGAGGAAAAGTAGTAGATGGTAAAAGGGTCTTCAGTTCCGAAACAGTTTGGGTCAGAGCCAATAAAAATGTAGCAAATGCCAGTGCCTGTAACAACTTCTGCACCACACGATCCACATCCAAATTGGAAAGGCTTATCAAAGACCGAGATGAGTGAATAGGAGGAGGTACAGATTGCAGGAGTGGAGATTTAGACACTTTGGATACTGGTTCCAGGACCGGGGACTGGCTCTGAAAGGACAAGATGCTTGGCTCCGAGGACTGTGGAGTCGACATTGATGTTTTTTTTACTTCTTAACTTCTGAAGAAGTAGAAGCCTTGGAAGACTTTGAAGATTTACTAGACCTGTCCTGGTCACTCAAAGCTTCCTGAAAAGACGGTTTGACTAGACCTCTATCGATTAGCTTTCTCTTTCTCTCCTGAAGGACCCTGGAAGAGAAGGAATGACAAATGGAGCAACTTTCCTGAAGGTGTAAATCTCCCAAACAGTAAACACAGTTAACATGGCTATCTGTTACAGACATTTTCTGTTCACATTTTGGACATTTTTTGAACCCTGACTTAGGATGTTTATCCCTATCCTGGTCAGCCATAATGAACAGCACAGTATCAGTGAAACTGCAACAATATGCTAAAGACACACCCAAAAGTATTTAAATAAGCCCTGATAAAAAACTATAGGCTAAATATCTTGTGACAAAGTGTCACTTTAAACAAACACACACACTAACTATATCTAAGCACTTCTAAATATCAATAGTTATCAAAGGCACACAATAACTATATAACTAATCTAACTATACTAAATATAAAGGCCGTTAGAAAAACGAAGGCCAAAAGCTATATATAATATGAAAAAGGCACACCAAGGAATACACACTAAAGATATATAAATGCTAAAGAAGCTAAAGCTAAGAAAGGAATTAACAAGTTATAAGAAAAAATCTTTATAATAAAGTTTTACTGGCCCGAACTATTGCTGAAGAACCTCCGATCTACTGCAGTGGCAAACTAGATCTAAGGTAACTCTAGGTGCATCATGGGATAGGGACTTGGGCTCGAGCTGCCTGAAGACCTCGAGCTTTGTAGTAGGCCGACTCGGAGCAGAGTATCGGCTCCGAATCCATCAGTAAGAATGAACGGCGAGATAGAACTTCACATAAGTCATTTCCTTAGGAACACAGTTTCTAGTATGTTCTGTTGCCTGGTAGGCTTTTTACGATGTGAAACAATTAGTGTTCATGAGCATACATTACAAATAATTTCCATACTAATGATGAATCAATATTTTTCCAGTCTGTTACTGGTAATTTAAGTTCTCAGCCACTATTACTTTTCCCTCTTGCGTTTCATGCAAGAAATGTATGGATTTCCCTTAGGCCATGAGCACTTGACACTGGTAGTCTTTAAAGTCCAGATACTGTTATACGTTCCATGGTCGTCTTCACTGTCACAGTTACACAATTTACAGCACTGGTGTTATCACTGAACATGTAATAATCGCAGGTCTCATAGCAATCTTTAAACCCCACAGTAACACCTCCACCTGATTTTTTGTTAGAATGTTTGTTACAGTAAAAACATTTATACCCTAAAAGAACTGGACTCTAGTCACTGTTCTTTAACCATGTTTCACAAACAATAAAAATATCAATCTTGTGAGAATGTAGCAAAATTTCCAATAAAAAAAAAACTTTAACACCAATGTTCCTAGCATTAACAACCATCAGAGATTAGTCAAAAATGTTTTCAGTCAATTAATTTCAGTCATTTGTGATTCAGTCAAAACAGCACTCAGTGAAACGATAGGAACCCTATCAGGTCAATAAATTTAAAAAAGTCAGTTTTTGTAAGTGCACATAAAACATCTGAAGAAGGAAATTTGTGAAATGAGTCCAACCACGAAGCTGCCCTTTAAGAAGAAACTACTCAATTAAAAAGTCTTGCCATGTATGTGTTCACACCTGTGCACAATACTATTATCCATGTACATAAGATAATATGCATAATACAGCAAATGTGCTTGGTTTGGCCCTCAGTCTCAGCCAACAATACTCCGATAAGGGAAAAAAGAGCTTTAAACCAAGGAGTTCATAAGACCACATACTTACTAACTTCCCAGACAGTTATGCATAGTGATTATTTGGTCCACATTTTATAGCTAGAGGACGATGGAAGATGGTAAATAAAAGACCCACACCACAGCTCCTCCTTTATAAGGGTAGAGCTGAATTATGAGGCATTCACCACAAGGGCAAACAAGTGACTACATTTTTGTCTTTTTGGTGAATCAATTTATGAGAGTAACAGACCTTGAACATCAGTTCAAAAAGTTTTAGTAAAGCACATCTCCCTTCTGCAGTGCGACCTTCCGGCTATCTTAAATGGCGGTCACTCATCATGAAACCGTAACTATACACATTATCAGTAAATAGAAGACTAAGGTAGCTTTGTAAAGACTAAGTCCCCAAGAAACATGATGGAACCATTTGTCAGTATAACAGATAGAAAATGGATCACAGCATTAACAGCAGTACCATTCTTCTCTGCCACTGACTGAAAGATGTCAAAATCCAGAAAAACTGCTTCTTTCAGGAAACTGTGATGTGTAGAGATATGAAATGGGATCTCTACAAACTTTCAAGGACCGAGATGCTGATTTTAAATGCATGAAATGACAGTGCTGTCACTTTTTGGCAGCTCAAAATGCTAACATGCGGTGCAGAATAAAACAGATGATTTCAAAAGGCAGCAGAGCAAGCTGGAGCAAGATACGGATGAAGAAGTAGAAAAAAATAAGACAAAAATCAAGAAAAATGTAGTACTCTGAAAATGAAGGAAATGCTCCTGAACATGCCCTCGTCTTAACCACTCCCACTCTGAGCTTGCACAACCTCACAATTGACTGTAATACTCACTTTGACACTATGATAGCATGACATCACAAATGAGTGCAATACTTGTATGTGAACATGGTTATATTATGTTATAATGGTACAGGGCCATGGGGAGGACTTGTACCCTGGAAATGTATGTTGCATTTATATTTGCTTTGTTTGCAGCTTACCTTGAATTCAAGCTACAGTCAAAGCATTTGGAATACTGAGATTTTGAGACTCATCATGATCAGTTTGACTTCTTTTAAGTCTGAACCACAAGAAAAAAACAAGCCAAGCTAGAGTTTTCACTATTTGACACCTTAAACCTCCTGTAATAGAGGCCCATGGGATATACGCACATGACCCCTTAAGGACATCAAGAGTTTTATCTATATGGCTCCTGAAAAGTCATGGACATTCAGACGCCATACAGCTGAAACACCTGATGTCCTTTAAGGGCCATCTGCATATATCCCATGGGCCTCTATTACAGGAGGTTTAAGGTACCACACAGTGAAAACTCTAGCTTGGTTAGGTTTTCTTGTGGTTTTTACTAACTAGTTTGTCTGTGTGACTTTTTTACTTTTTGGTTTAGTTCTTTTAAATCTGGGAACAAGTACTTTGGCCATAATTACAGGACTCGTGCAAAATTTATATCAAGGTATAACGCTTGTGCATCCTTGATGGCCCACCACAACATTCTAGTGCTCCATAAAAGAAATCCGAACGGTGTTTAAAACTTTACATTCAACTCTATTAAAATAAAAATTATTAAAATAAGCACCTTCATCCTGTATACCCAGAGGACTTCTTCAGAATAAACCTTGCTAACAGTCCATAGTTTAAATAACCCTCCAAAATGGTGGTCACATGATCCTTAAGAAACGTTGGTCATGTGGTCATTAAGAAACCTTTCCTTCCAGCATTTAAAGTGACAAGCACCCAATATTTGTCAGTGCATTTTATTTTAATAACACATTATATAATAAATACATTTTGAAATATTTTAAAATTTTGTAAAAGTTTTTTTAAAACCTCACCCTGTTCCATAAATGAAATACAATAAAACATGCACCCACCAAAAACTGAAAATGTTCCTTGTCCATACAGTAGTAGTATGGTAACCAATTTTAACATTGAAAGTGGCATGATTAAATAGGCACACAAGAAAAGCTGGAATATACTGGAAGATTATGATGATAATTGACAAAAACTGGGGGACAGACCCATTACAGTATACAAAAAATGAGCTAGCATGAAAAACATTTTGGAGAGACCCGTTAAAACGCACATTGACTCTACAGTAGTAAAAGGCATGAAAAAACGTGTTTTTTGTAGCTACTCTAGATATGTCCAAGTAGGTGAAGAACTTGTAATAAATGGACAAAAATTTAAAATAAAAGACAATTTTAACTGTACATGAAAAGGAGTGGTATGTTGGGGCCTCTGCCAGGTATGTGATTAATTTTATACAGGTAAGACTGAGGGCAACACAAAAAAGCAGATGTATGAACATATTTATGATATTAAAAGGAACAAAAATACTAACACTCTAGCCAAACACATTAGTGACTTCCCAGGCCATAATTTTAAATTCAGTATTTTAGAACAGGTTAAACATAGTGGGAGCAGGGGACCATGGACCCTGAGACCTGAAGCCAGAGAATTATTCTTGCAACTGCATTTTAATGCCTTATATAGACCTGGTTTAAATGAACACTGCTCTATTTCATGTTTATCAAAATTAAAAGCTTTAGAATGCTAGTATGTTTGATATTTTAGGGGAGACATACTTGCAATATTTAAATTTCACGAATGGTTCTTTTAAATATTTTTAAGCATGTTTACCTTTTTATTGTATTTAATTTATGGAACAGGGTGGGTTTTTCAAAAAACAAACTTTTACAAAGTTTAAAAATATTAATTCAACATATATGTATTATATTATATAATGTGTTATTATAAAACAATAAACTTTAGTAATAATGCACTGACAAATATTGGGTGCTTGTCACTTTAAATGCTGGAAGGAAAGGTTTCTTAATGACCGTATGACCACCATTTTGGAGGGTTGTTTAAACTACTGACTGTTAACAAGGTTTAGTCTGAAGAAGTCCTGTGGGTATACAGGACAACAGCACTAATTTTAATAATTTTTATTTTAATAAAGTTGAATGTAAATTTTTAAACACGGGTTGGATTTATTTTATGGAGCACTAGAACGTTGCGGTTGGTTGTCAAGCTGCTGACTAGTCATCTTTTGTTCTTTCATTGGTTTGTCCTTGTTGGAATTATTACCTAGTTTTCAAGTGTACTAGTGCATCCTTACTGTATGAGGAAATGACAATAGCAAAAGCTGCACAACAGTGTTCACAACAATTTCCAACTTTTGCTTCTGATCCACGTCAGCCCAATAATACTGTATAACTATCATAATGTAAAAAGGAGAAGAATATCACTCAACTGCAACAAAGTACCAGAACAGTCAAACATAATACACTAAGAAATTAACAAACAAAGGGGTGGAGTGACGGAGGAAGGTTATACAGAAAAGACAGAAATACAGTCAGTGTTATGGTAAGTGACTGGCACCTGGCACAACAGCAGAATAATACAGTCTTCATTTCCTATCTTGTAAATCTATGGAAATAAGTAGAAAAACACGGCATCCTACTAGCTTATCTTAGCAGTCCATTAAACGTGAAAAACAAATGAACATTTAGTGTCATGGAGTCCAATAACAGTCTTTTCAAACCCACAAGACATTACCAATATTCTACTTAACAAATTTATAGCCAGTAGTAAGCCCCCAGAAGTACAGTCATGTACAATATTTACCACAACAACAGATCTTTGTGGAGGGATCACTGTAGTAGTAAAACATAACATGTACTTGTGTTTTTCCTTTATACAGTCAACTTTTCCAAGCTGTCTCTTTTACCAGCAAAGACTTAACACTGATCTTGATTTTGCTATGTATGTATACACACACACACACACACACACACATATATGTGTGTGTATATATACATATATATATATATATATATATATATATATATAGGAGGACTGAAAATAGAAGTTATGTCCTTACCATAACGTTCCATGTGGAGTGTTCATCTCGCCTTTGTTCTTACACATGGGTTCGGAGCCGATCCTCGGCTCCGTGCCGGCCTCTTGCAAGCTCTGCATCGAGAAGAAGCTCGAGACAATCTAATACCCACAATCCCCCTCTGCCTTTACCTCAGATCTAGTTTGCAAGCAAACCAATCTACATAATAGCACATTCATGCCATACACCTATACATACATAAACAGACACATATAAAGTATATGTGTATACCAACTATGTACACAGAATAATGACAGTAGCAAAAAATGCTTCTGGCCAAGCATCAAAGAACGTTCTTCCTAAGGGTGGGAGGGTGGGACTGTAAGAACAAAGGCGAGATGAACACTCCACATGGAACGTTATGGTAAGGACATAACTTCTATATGTGATAGTGTTCAATCTCGCCGTTTGTTCTTACACATGGGTAGCGTCCCTAGCTCCTTGATCCTGAGGAACTCACGGGAGGACGTTCTTGAGCACAGTGGAACCAAAGGTTGCCCTGTCCCTAGAAACCTTATCTACTTTATAATGAGAAATAAATGTATGTGGCTTAGACCAGGTAGCAGCCGCTGAAATAGCATCCAGAGGTAGGCGAGCTGCATGAGCCAAAGACGTAGATATTGATCTTGTGGAATGTCCTTTGGGTTTGTTTAAAAGGGGTTGATTTGCAGAATCGTATACATAGATTATACAATCCGTTAACCACTTAGAAAGAGTTCTTTGGTAACTGCAAGTCCTTTCCTGCTATCAGCAAAAGCCACAAAGAGTTGATCTGTTTTCCTGTGATCTTTTGTTCTATCCAAATAAAACCTTAGCTGTCTGTGAACATCCAATTTGTGTAACATATACTCCATTTTGTTGGAGTGGTTTTTGAAGAAAGTGGGTAATTCAATGGACTGATTAATATTGTTAATAGAACACACTTTAGGGAGGAAGGATGAATTGGTTCAAGAGAAACTCTGTCAGAGTGAAAGATCAAATAAGGGTGCTTGATGGAGAGAGCCTGAAGTTCAGACACTCGTCTAGCAGAAGTAATGGCTACCAGAAAGAGAGTTTTCCAGGACAAAAATTTTAATGGGCAAGAAGAGGCAGGTTCAAAGGGGGGCAACATTAATTTAGATAGCAACAAGTTTAGACTCCAAGGTGACGTAGGAGATCTGACCGGAGGTCTAATATGAAAAACTCCTTTTAAAAAGGCTTTACAAAGTCTGTGAGCCATGATAGGAGCTCCACATTCTTCCACATGGAAATTCGAAATGGCAGCCAATTGAACTCTTAGAGTAGCAGGAGAAGCACCTTGATGAAATAAGTCTGTTAAGAATTCTAATATCTTATTCAAAGGAGCTATAAAGGGATCAACGTGGTGTGTATTCGCCCAGAATACAAACCGTTTCCATTTGCTAGTATATGTTTTAGTAGTGGAAGCTTTATGCGAAGCCACTAATATATCCTGGACTGCTGGTGACAAGAGATTAGACCTGGCTAAGTTGGAATTGGAGCAGCCAAGCTGCTAGATGGAGTGACAGGAGCGCGGGATGGGGAACCCCTGACGAGTGAGTCAATAGATCTGGCTCTGGGTCCAGAATCCAGGGTCCCCGAATGCAGTGAATTTTCAGGAAGGGAAACCAAATTTGACGAGGCCAGAATGGAGCAATGAGGATTATTGTCCTGTGAAGGTTCCTGGCTTTCTGGAGAAATTTCGATATCAGAGGAAATGGGGAAAGCGTATAGGAGTCGGGGCCAATCAGAAACCAGTGCGTCCCTGGGGACTTCCCTGGAGGGTAATAGGGCAAAGTAGCTCCTGCATTTGGCATTCATTGGAGACGCAAACAGATCGCAGGAAGGCTGGCCCCGTCGAAAGATCCTTTCGCCACTGACTGTTTTAGAGACCACTCGTGCGGTAACAGAATTGCTCTGCTCAGCCTGTCGGCTATGACGTTGGATGACCCCGGGATGTGCGTTGCTATTAGAAAGCGACCCGTGGACTCCGCCCACTGCCAAATTCTCATGGCCTCTCTGCATAGTTGATAGGACTTGGTTCCCCTTGTTTGTTTATGTACCAGACTACCGACATGTTGTCCGTCTGAACTGCAATAGTCCCTAGAGGAAGAAGGGGAGCAAAGTGTTGCAACGCTAGAAACACTGCCCTCAACTCTAGAAAATTGATGTGCAGATTGTACTCCAAATTGGTCCATTCGCCTTGGACTGTCTGTCCCTGAAAGATGCCCCCCCACCCTATCAGGGAAGCGTCCGTGGTCACCGTAACTGTGGGCGTGGGTAGTACAAACGGCCTCCTGGGAAAGGTTGCACGTTTGGAGCCACCAGTTTAGATCTGTTTTGCAAGTCTTTGTTATGAGAATCTCGTGTGTTAGAGGTAGTTGTTGAAATGACCATTGAGCAAATAGTAGCCATTGTAGAACTCTCATGTGCAGCCTTCCCAGGGGAATTGCAATAAGGGAGGCTGACATGAGGCCCAACACCTTCAGTACTAGCTTTGCAGGAGATTTCCTTGACAAGAGTAGAAGACGTATGTGAGTCTGCAGTGATAATATCCTTTCTGGGGGAAGCCTCAGAATTAATTGACGTGTGTTTAACTCTGCTCCTATGAACAAGATATTTTGTGATGGCTGAAGTAAGGATTTTCCGAAATTTACGGAGATCCCTAGGTGAGCACACAGTTGAAGCACATAGTCTCTGGCCTGCAGTAGTTGACGCCGGGTGGTGGCTGAAAGGAGCCAGTCGTCCAGATACGGAAACACCTGGAATCCCTGACGTCTCAAGTGAGACGCTACCACTGCCATGCATTTGGTGAAGACCCTGGGGGCTGAGGTCAGACCAAAGGGCAGGGCTCGAAATTGAAAGTGACTGGCTCCCAGCCGAAGCGCAAATGATCTCTGGATGCCCTGGCCATTTTGATGTGGTAGTATGCATCCTCTAGATCTATTGAGCACATCCACTCGTCCTTCTGTAAAATGGAAGGATCGATTGAAGCGTGACCATTCGGAACTTTTCTTTCTTGACGAAAGTATTGAGGTAGCTTAGGTCTAGAATGGGCCTCCAGTCCCCTGTTTTCTTTGGAACTAAAAGAACCTTGAGTAAGTCCCGAATCCTTGCTGGTCCGCTGGGACTGGCTGGATGACTCTTTTCTAGCAGCTTTGAAATTTCTAAAGCTGCTGGCTCTCGCAGATGGGGCGGTACATCTGGGAGTCTTTTCTTTGGAATGGGATGGGATAGGAATGGTATGTTGTAACCTCTGGTAACTACGCTTTTTACCCACTTGTCTGTAGTTATATTTTGCCAGGTCTGAGGGTATAAAGCTAAGCGACCCCCGACTGCCTCCAGAGCAGGACAGTCGGGCCTCCTCTCAGGAGTGCTGGAAAGGTTTACCAGGGAGTGTTTCCCTGTCACCTTGATGTTGCGGACCCCCTCTGCCACCAGCGCGGCGTCTTCCACCTCTGCCCCTCCTCTGCCTCTAGAGGGGCATCACCCTGTGTGCCTGAGAAAGACCCTTGGGGTTTCGAAACCACATTTTCCCACCGCGTTGCCCTTTGGGGTACGGTCTGGTTGGGGTGGAAAAACGGACTCCGACAGCAGACAGAGTCTTTCCCTCTTGTTCACACCGGATAAGGGTCTCCTTTACCTTGGGGCCAAAAAGAGTGGCACCGTCAAATGGGGCGTTTGTAAAGGAAGACTTGAAGGCTTCCGCAAAGGAGCATAGGCGCATCCAGGATTGTCTACGAAGAGCAATCGCTGAAGCTGCTGCCCTACTCGAACCTTCGCTGCGTAAGAAATCAGCCTCATGGACGAGTTAACAATCGATGTTAGGGTATTAAGTTGCGCTGTCACTTTCTCTGAGACAGCTGCATCTGTAGTACCCTGGAGGGTATCTCCCAACTCTTTGACTAGATCCCTCTGCAGACGTGTAAAATGGGTCAAATAGTTCAGGGACCGCATGGAAAAAGCCGCTGAACTAAAAATGCGCTTCCCATATCTATCCATCGTCCTAGAATCTTTATTAGGCGGATGGACAGGTAAGAAGACTCCGACATCTCCTTTTCGTGGCTGCAGCCACCACCATAGCGTCTACTGGAACTCCTATTATAAGGTAGGACTTATCCTGAGGTGCTGTGATGTACTTGTTCGGTTTCTTGGAACAGGTTCCACTGTGTCAGGAGTCTCCCACGCCCTTGAGCAATAAGTTCCATTAGTTCGTCAAGGGCGGAGTGACCCAGGAGGAGGAAGGGCGAGCACCAAATGCCTTCAGCAGAACTGACTCATCCTCAGAAGGGGGAAGGGACTGCCAGTCACCTCTCTGTTTCAGGATCTCCAAAATGTCCGAAAAAGAGACATCTTCTGAAGGTGACTTAGGGGACCCTCTGACTCATCTAAGTCAGTATCAGATGTCAAGGATTCCTGTGGAGAATCCAAGTGTCTCCTCTTACACAGTCTCTTCCTAGGGACTTCCTCGTGGGGAGCATCCGAAGAAGCCTCGGAGGAAGAGGGGACACCCTCCAGGGGTGGCTGAGACACTGGTGCCCGACGCTTGGATGTGGCCGTGGGTGCAGATGAAGACAAAGGCCCTTTATGGGGAGGAGAAACTGCTTCCACTGATGTGGTTGTCTGGGTAGACAACACCTTCCTCATCAGGTCAAACGCTCCCGGGTCCCGCATCGAAGAGTCCCCCGGTTCCGAAGAAATGGGGAGAATCCCAGACACAGGCACCGAAGGCATCGACCCCGAGGACGGAGCCGAATCGATCCGTGCCGAGGCCCCGAGGGGGAGAGTAGGAACCGACACGTCGGTTCGACTCTCGGCCCCGGAACCAAGAACAGACCGTCGGCTCCGAGACTCCGGTACCGGGTCCGACGGAGTCGAGGTGAGGGGAACAGACCGAGAAAAGGACGGTTCTGGACCCGAGGGCTCCACAATCAGCAGATCAGCGTCTTCCGGCTCCAAAGACTGAATCGGTCTCGGAGGAGGAATGGATGGAGATACAGGAAGGCCTTCAAGTTTCGACACCAACTGGGTGGAAACGAAATAAGTTTAGAGAGGGCGAATGCTCCAACAACTTCTGCACCACGCGATCCACATCGACATCCGAAAGTTTGGAGGAAGAACGGGTCGAAGGAACCGAAGACGGAGCCGACCTCAATATGGCCGAAGGAGGAGCTCCATCACGGTTCCAAGACTCGAGGCTCAGGAACCGACACCAGTTGAACACTCGGCCCGAAGTCTGTGGAACCGGTGATCTAACCTTTGAAGAAGAGCTCGGGCGAAGACTTAGGCTCCGGCGTCTTCGATTCCTTCGAGGACTTGATGCCTGGTCAGAAGCATCCAAAGCCTCTTGGAAAGCTGGTTTCAAAAGACCTCTGTCCATCAGTTTCCTGCGCCTATCTGTCATGACCCTCCCACTAAAAGAGTGACAGATGGAGCAATCCTCTTGTAAGTGGAGAGGGCCAAGGCAGTAGACGCAGGAACTATGGTTATCAGTGACCGACATTTTTTGGCCACACTGACAACGCTTGAAACCAGACTTTGCCTTCTCAGACATTGTAGATAATATACAACTCTAGAAAAAAACACAGTCAAATCCGAGAAAAAAGACACAATCAGGTAAACGTCAAATCCGGTAGTAATTGTCTCAATATGGTGGAATATGTGAAGGGTGTAGGCCCCGATACAAAAATACCGACAAAAAGGTTAACGGTACCAAAGAATTACGGAACCACAACACAAACACACTTGTTAATACTGATAATATCAACTAGAATAGAATTCTTAATAAAATACAACAAAAAAGTTATATCTTAGCTTAGAAAACTCTCGAGCTAGCTCCCAACGATGCGTATGCAGCAGCGGCAAACTAGATCTAAGGTAAAGGCAGAGGGGGATTGTGGGTATTAGATTGTCTCGAGCTTCTTCTCGATGCAGAGCTTGCAAGAGGCCGGCACGGAGCCGAGGATCGGCTCCGAACCCATGTGTAAGAACAAACGGCGAGATTGAACACTATCACATCTCCCATGTAAATCCAGCATTGATATGTGCTTCCTTTGAAGACTTACAGTTAAGATATGTAACACTTAAAGTAGTACAATCTTTTTCAGTGACTGTCACTGTAAAATCAAATTATAACATCATTATAACAGCACTGCTCTTCCCATTTCCATTCTTATCAACAGGTCCATCCAAGAAGCCTATGTCCCCTCACTCTGGAAGAAAAGCTTTTGTCACCCCTCTCCACAAAGGTGGCAATAGCAGACACTACTAACTTCCATCCTATAGCTATTCTTTCACCTCTTTCTAAAATCCTTGAAAAGTGCATTCATCACCAACTGTTGCCATACCTAACACACTGCACCATCTTACCCCAACACAACGTGGTTTCAGAGCTGGCCACAGCACTACCACTGCTCTTCTGTCCTTCCTTGATACCATTAACCATGCTCGTGATGTTGGGCAAATCATATCCACCCTTTACTTAGATCTCTCCAAAGCCTTTGACACTGTCTCACATCCTCTACTCTTATCTCAACTTTCCTCCCTCAGTTTCTCTCCTTTCTCCTTAGCCTAGTTCACAAGCTCTCTCTCCAATTAACAAGTTGTTAAATGGAAAAATTCCACTTCATCCTTTCTCAACAATCCCTCCGGCATCCCCCAAGGCTCTATTCTTGGCCCCTTAATTTTCGATATTTTCATTACTACCTTTCCACAATCATCTGTACAGCAAACTCTCCCTCCGAACTCCTTCAAAAAATCCAAACATCCTTTTCTAATACCAAAACTTGGATGCTAAACAACCATCTCGCTCTCAATGCCAAAAACAAAAATCATGACATTCTCTCCTTTGAGAAATTTTACCACAGACAAATGCTCCTTTAAAATAAAAAGCCACAATAACGCTCTAATCAATACTGCACCTCACACCAAACTACTCGGAGTCACCATTGATGAACATTTCAAATTCAATATCCACATCCAAAATAATATAAAAAAAACCATCAAAAAGTAGGTCTGCTGTATAGACAAAATCGCTGTCTAACCACTTCTACCAGACATACTCTAGCCTCGTCCTACCTGCTCCCCTCTCTTAAGTATGGTGCCCCTCTACTTACTCATCTCCAGCTTAGCCTAAAAAACAAACTGGAAGCCTGCTATAACAAAGTCTGTAAATTTGCTACAGGGTCCAAATACTCCACTCAACACTGCCATTCCCTCCACTCCCTAAACTAGCTTGAACTTCCTAATTACCTGAAATTTATAAACTCATCATTGCTCAAAAACTCATATTCCATCTCTCCATCTGCCCCTCTCTTTCATCTATCTTAACCTCTTACCTCCCCAGTTGTACTCTTAAATCTGAAAACCAAAACCTCCTTAAAATCTATAAACCCCATTTGCCCTCCAGGCCAATTACTTCTATCACATTCCTTAGCTAAACTATGGAATCCCCCTCCCCCCTAATCTGCTCTACTCGCAACCACTCTAATTTCAAATCTCTCCTCCATTCTTGTCTTGCCTCAAACTGAGACTGTTCCTGCTTCCTTTCCCACCTAAATTACATTGTTGTCTCTTTCAAACCTCCCTTCAATCTCATGTACAATCATCTCTGATCACTAACATTATTGTTAGAACAAACACTAAACTTGTATAAACACTTTATGTCTTGTACTTTTAATTATATTATCTGTATTACTTTTGACTTCACCTTTATTTTAACATTTATGTTCTTTAAATGTATACTCCTTGATTTTGTATTTGTATTTTAAATTGTACATTTATGTTTTTGTATACTGTATATTCCATACTTTATGTTATGTTAACTGCTTTTGGAGCTCTTCTCTCCAGACCTCCACTGAAAATGGGCTCTGCTTGGCCTAGTGGACTTCCTCGGTCATCAAACTGGAAATAAATAATAAATAAATAAATAACATTTACGTAGAATCCAAATCTGTACTTAAGTTATCCTGAGAGGTAGACAGCTGTGAAAAAAACACACTTGCATCTATATTTTGCTTTTAACTTCTAGTGTTTAATGAAGGCGTGCACAGTAGTCTTTTCTGGTAGCTTCTAATGCATCTTGTGCAGAAGCATTTCCAAAGTGAACTGCTCTAAAGAATGTGCGCTATCAATGCCTTGCATAGCTTTATTGTATGTATGCTATCAAAAGCAACAAACTGGGCCAGGCACTTTGATGAGGTCTGTTTGCTTACAAGTATGCATTCTTTCATTTTCTTCAAGAAAAGGAAAATGTCTTCAGATTTCCAGAAGGAAGTGTTTTCCTGGCACAACATCATATTTGTCTGAGCATCCAAGCAGATGCACAAGACATTACTACATATTTCTGGAAAGAGGGCTTAAAACTATATGGATTGACTGAGAGAGAGAGAGAGAGCACAAAACAACTATGGGAACAAAATGAGGGACTAGTTTTCACAGATGCCTTTTCACTAATAAAAAAATGTACTTGGTGTATGGCATGTGAGGACTTTCACCAACAAAATAATTATTCTTAAAGTTATTGCAATCAGAAAGGGGGTTCTTCATGAAAGCTACTTGATGTCCACCACACTAAGTGGTTCAAATGAACATAAAGTTGGCTTTATCCAAGATGGAGTTCAAATTCCATGGAACAGAGTTACATCTTCATGAAGTGTTACACATGGGATGTGTAAGTAAGGCCTTAACAGATGGGAGTAGGCCTACTTTTATCTGTGGGGAAAAATATTACTATGCAAGCAAAAACTGCACAAACATATAATTTGATGGAGAAGTATGCTAGGTTTGACTCAGAGTTGTCTGAAGTAATCTAGCATCACTGGAACCAAACAACTCAGTGGTTCTAGACCTTCTGTAGTATACAAAAGGCAATCTATTATCCATTTCTTGAGGTAAGATTTCACTGTATTAGGTTATCTGACTTCCTTTAGAATGTTTAATGATTAGCTGGAGAAGGAATCTTTGTTAGGAATTAAAATTCCATCTTTTAAGTCAAGAGAAACCACTTTTTCAGAGAGAAGGGCTGTATTCTGATCTTCTACCGAGCAGTAAAAGGCAGTGCCATGACCAGAGCAGTCCATTAAGAAAGAAATCCATTAATGTCTTAGCCAGGGTGGAACTTTGAAAACTGAGGAAGTCTCTGCCCTGTTTTACTTTGGGAAGTACTCTCTGGATAACTGAGAATGAACAAAAGACGTATAGTAAGGTCTGAGCCCACATGAATGAGAATATATCTAGCTTTCATAGTGTCTTGTGAGAAATGAAAAAGTAAAGGTTTACAACTTGACCGATGAGATGCATTGCAAACAGATCCATTTTTGACATGCTCTATTTTAGCACAATGTCCTGAAAAACATGGATCTAGGTTCCATTGGTGGGCTAGTTTTACTTACCTGCTAAAGGAGTCTGTCAAATGGTTCTGTGGCCTTGCATGCACTGCAGAGAGTTGCAAACTGTGTTAAACTGCCGAAAGTCATATCTTAAGTGTCTTTCAACAGTTGGAAAGATCTGGTGTCCTTGTTTGTTAAAGTCATCACATCAGTGTCTATACTAAACTGATGCTGACCTAGGAGGAAGTCATCCTGAAATACTGTGACTGGTCTGAATATTGCTTTCTCTTCTTCAGGTTAATATTAAGAGGCCACTCTTGTTAAGACCATCTGCTCTGAACTGAAACACCGATGAAGTGTCCTCCTCAAATATAATCTGAAGAGTCTGGTGTCATCTGCGAATTAGAAACATGGCCTTAAATAGGCTGACTGGATCAAGCCACTAGGAAACTTTTTTTTTTTCCTTTACTGAATGACAGATTGAAAATAATTACTTCTAGGGAATCTTCCATTTTTTTTTCAGACATTCTCTCCAGGGGCCCACAGAGGTCTTTCTTTTGTACAGACTAGCATAAGGCACCAAGATAATGCAAGAAAACATTCAGTCCAGAGTGTTTGGATGTTTATCTTGCTGGAAATGGTTTGTTTCTGATATTAATACATCAACATAATTTGAACTTCCATTGATTTTGTCCTGAGACCAAGACTACTCTGAAACGAATCTATGACAGCTTCTACAAAACTCTATGATATTTCAGAGGTCAGGAATTATTTCCAGCAATTTATAGTGATACCCAGAGACTGTGTGCAATGCTCAAACAGAAATTACATTTTGTAACCTGAGATACTGCTCTGAAGAACAATTTGGCTGAGTAAATACCTCCTATGCCAAAAGCAGATATCGGAAACAGCCTTTCAAGGAAAAGAGCTGGGTGCAGGAAGGGGCATAAGGTACAACCATCTAACCTTTTGTGATATTTGCCTTTACTACTGAATTTGTGACTGATGGAGAATTTGTGTGTGTGTGTGTGTGTGTGTGTGTTTATTAGACATACATTTGCCAAAGAATGAATTTCTGCCAGTGAGATAATCCCTTGTAAACTCAGAAATGAGGGCATGAAATATTTGTTTAAATGAGAATCTTGCTTTGCCCTTCATTTTTAGATATGTGATTATATTATCTGCTGACTGATTAAAGACCTATGATAATCAGGATATAAAAGCAACTGTGCTTTAACATCTTCAGAACTATTCTGTGTCCTGAGCCAGGTGCGCCTTCTCAGGACCACCTAAGACATGATTGATCAGGAGGATGCATCGGTTTTACCATCATTTTACCTAACACAGTTTTGTCTAAATTGCTTAATGTAGAGACCACAATGTCACAATTTTATTTTCTGCTAACAAGAGTTTTTTCTTTGCATACAAGAGTATTTCTACCAATAATTTACATATAATGCACACTGTACAATCTTCATGCATGGTACACAATTATAAAATTTCAACAAACTTTCATTACTAAATGGTTACAAATGATCCACACTCCAATATTTCTAGAACCAGATGCCCAAGTTAACTTCCTGGTTAGATTAAATTACTTCCTACTATTTATCCAGCTGCCCCCTCAAGCACACTGCCTGAATTAATGTATTTTATCACTTTATATCCGATCAAAATTCACATATCACATAACCCATTTTTAACAAACGCTAGCTCTGGATTAATGGAGGGGTATTGCAGCTGGTTTCCAAAAAATCACGTACTTACCTCATACCACTTTTTCCACAATATTCCTCGACCACAACGATAGGTTCATAGGTAGGTACTAGGCTATCAGCCCAAGGGCCAAAGTAAGCCTAGCCAAAAAGGTTCCCTGGTTTACGCCACCCACGAAAGTTAATTTCCTGTGCTCCTGTCGAGCAGAGCCACAGAAGTGATCCCTGGGGTGTATTTTCTATTTCCCATCCACTCATCAAGATTTTTCTTGAAGAGTGCTAATGAGGAACTTTGCATGACATAGATGAGTAACTTGTTCCAGAGAATAGGAATCTCTGGGACATGAATCTATCCCTTCAGCATGTCCTGTTTATTGTGGTGACAAGATTTAGGTCCCTAGAGCACGTAGCTCGGAGAGATTGGGATTTCTTTAGGTGTAGCATGTCTAACAGCTCTGGGTTTAACATAGCATTATATGTTAGGCAGAGATCTCCTCGGAGTAGGCGATATGCTACAGAGTAAAACTGGAGTTTTTTGAGACATTCAGTGTAGGGCATCTGTTTGAGGCCAGTAATCCTCTTTGTGAGGTACCTTCTGTGGCCTTTCCAGATACTGCAGATGTCTTGTGAGGTACATTCCAAAAGGGGCATTGTAATCTATACTGGGTCTAATGAGTGCCGAGTAGAGGGGAACAATGACCTCTTTTTTACTGGATGAGAACCCTTTTGTGATGAGATGTGCCACATAGAAAGCTTTCCTGACTACTGTGGCAATGTGATTATCAAAGGACAGACTACTGTCCACCTGGGTTCCCAAGGTCTCATCACACATTCGGCATTAAGTAGACTGCCGTTTATGTGTTCGTTCATGGGTGCAGAGTTTTTATCAAAGGGGATGACAATGTACTTTTTGGCACTGAGCTTGAGGCCATGCTTCTGACACCAGGCATCTGTCTCAGTGAGGCCATTCTATAGGATGTTCACATCAACTGGGGACTCTACTATGGCTCCTAGTTTGCAGTCATCTGTGAACTCCGTTAGCTTAGCCAGAGGCCTTCTGTGTTAGCCTGCACTTCAGAGAAGTAGATACCAAACAAGAGAGGTCCCAGGACTGAACCCTGTGGTACTCCATTTGTCACTGGTTTGAAGCAGATTTGGAGTCAGCAACTTTTAAAGTGTGGGTCCTGTCAGTGAGCCAGTTGGCAACCCATCTTGTGATGTAGGGATTTATACCTAGTTTAGTAAGTTTAGCTATAATTCCAGAATGGGTGATGGTGTTGAAAGCCTTGGCGAGGTCAAGACAGGCTGTGTGAACCACCTTACCCTAGTCTATGACTTTGGTGACTGCCTCAAAGAAGTTGATCAGGTTCAGAAGGCATGATCTGCATTTCACAACCCCGAACTGGGTGGGGTCCAGAGTTTGGAGGTTACCAATGTCTTTGTTTATAAGTTCCATGATGATACGTTCCATGGCCTTGCAGTCCAGGCTCGTCAGGCTAATAGGGCGATAGTTCTCAGGATCACTGGTGGCCCCCCTTTGTGGAGTGGGATAACTGTTGCTGTGCGCCATTCAGTGGGCACAAAGCCTGACGTGAGACTATGACTGAACATGGTGCTTAGGTGGGGAGCCAGTTCGTTCTGAAGTTCGTGTAAAACACAGCCTGGGATGTTGTCCGGTCCCATGGATGCTGTTTTTTTGGTTTTAGAGAGTGCAGCTTTTATCTGCATAGATGAGATGTGATTACAGGGATTCTGGATTCTTCATGTCTAGATATGGGGGTGAAAGGGGGGTAAAGTTAGCACTGAACCTATCTGCCAGGATGTTGGCAATATCAGTTGATTTTGTCTTCGCAGCTAGCTTTGCAGAATTTTAATCTCAGCTTCTTACTGAGGCTGACCAGGGAGCTCCTCCACTCATGGGATTTTAATTTCTTTTGCAACAGTTTCTTCCTTCTGTTGTAGAGTTTGTTTATGGCAGGGGGACCACCAAATTGGCTTTCTTTATTTGGAGGATAGTGTCTTGGTTCTGTTTGGGATAGCACGATCCATGCACTAGTGTAAGTGCTTATAGAGTGCATTTCTGTAGGATTCAGCAGTCGTAACTGTAATGTCGATCTGCATGGGTGTCATGAAGTTCGCCACTTCTGTCTTAAGAAGCATAAAGTTAGCTTTGGAGACATTTTTTACCATGGTTTCCTTAATGGTGGGTGGGGGCAGGATGCGGATATCTAGGGTGATTAGCTTATGGTCGGATCTGACCGAGGAGTTGATTTCAGGTGTGGAACACCGGTCACTCATGTTGGTAATGACTAGATCTAGGATATTGCTGCCCCAGATGGGGGTGTGGATAAGTTGATCCAGGGCATTGAAATTTATGAATTCCAGAAAGTGTTGAGCGGAGTTGGCACATGAGTAGTTTTCCCATTTAATGGTGGGGTAGCTGAAATCACCCATTATTAGGGTGTTTGGTTGAACCCTAATATTTTCCAGTATATCAAGAAAAGAGGAGTGGGAATCCTGGGGCATGGTGGGGGATCTGTAGCAGGCTACAATTTGGATTGCAGTTTTGCCCAGAGTTAGTTGCACTTGGATAATCTCAGATGCATTATGCTGCGCAACTAGCCTGGAGGCGTGGATATCGTTAATGAATATGGACACACTTCCGCGTTTGGTGTTCTGGTCCAGGTTAGTTGGCCGAAAAGTGTGGTATGAGTTATAGCCTGGCAATTGCAGGGATGCTCTCTAGAGTCTTGAACCAGGTCTCGGTCACTGCACAGATATCGATGTTCTCCATTTTAGGAAGTCCCTCGAGTGAATGCATTTTGAGATTTAGACTTCTAGCATTGAGTAGCATTACCCTCAGGTTTTGCTGGTCTGTTCCTGTTACGGTGGTGAATGTCATTTGAACCTTGCTTTAAAAAAGGCACTATAAGGGCGGCAAGAGCCTTAGCCAGTATCCGGAATCCCAGGGGCAACAGGTGCAGGCCATCTCCAGCAAAGTGTCATGGTCTGTCGACCATGTCGTCCCAGGCAGACAGATAATGGATCCCCTTAGAATGACACCAGAAGCTTAGCCAATTGTTGAAGTCAATCATTTTGTCCTTGCACTGCAGTATAATTCTGGGCGATGGCAGGATGCTACTCAGGGCTAGGGTCATACCTGCCTGGGCTACAAGATCAGAGAGCTCTTCCATGTTTCTTTTCATGTAGTCCAGGGAGGTACGTCTCAGGTCATTCACACCAACATGGACAATTACAGAGTCATATTTGTACTTGTTGTGGAGTGACCTGAGTGCGTTATGTGGCGGATCCTGGCACCCAACAGGCAGCTGACAGTAACCTTCTCCTTGTTTAGCCTGGTGAGTGGGACATCAGTGTGCCTGACTATAGACTCACCTATGACTAGTGTGTTGGGTACGTTGGTTTACCTTATGGGCTGTGGTTTATTGGCACACTGAGTCTGTGGGCTGTGTGTCATTAGGGTTGTGTTGAGGGGTGGAGGTTGCTTGAGCTTCTGCTTTGGAGGTCTCTGTTGCTTGAGCAGATTATTATTGAGAGCCTCTGCAAATGTTTTTTGTTTCTATTTGTGGATTTTGGTGGTGTAGGTTTAGTGGGACTATGTGATGAGTGTGGTGTGGTGCAAGTGTTTACCTTCTCCTCTTGACTGTCAAGTTCAGTCTTGGCTGGAGAGAGCTTTACCTCCAGTTTGGCTAGATAGGTGCATCTCACACAGGTTCTGGTGTTGGGTGGTAGGAGGAGAGGGTTGTCTGTGTACATGAGGCAATTGCTACATTGCCTCAAGATGCCCAGATTCATCAGATAGACAGGAGAGAACACTGGGAGGTGACCCTTGGACATGCCTGAATAAAAAACTACTTTCCTCTAGACAAGTGAGGAAAGTGAGTGTAAGAGCTGTTTTTCTCTAAGCAAGCGAGGAAAGTAAGTACAAAAACTGTTTTCCTCTAGGTAAAGAGGAAGGTTGAGTGCTGTAGTCATTTGTAGCTTATTTAGTGCTAACAACAAGTGCTGAGCACAAATAAGCAAATTCAAGTGCTAAAACTAAGAATCTGTACCTGGATCTTGTGGTAGATAGGCTACCTAGTGCTTACCACTCCCACTGATAAGCTAGAACGCATGCATGTGCCACTATCTAAGAATTATATATATATATATATATATATATATATATATATATTTAAATATATATATATATATTTATATATATATATGTATATATATATATATATATATATATATATATATATATATATATATATATATATATACAGACACATAATATATATACAGTGTGCAGCTGGGGCGGTATGTCTACTAAATCATACCGGAGACCTCCACTTTTTTCTTGCGTTGATCTTACTGACAGTCCAGAAACCTCAACCAATGAGTCAAACTTGTTCTTCTGGTTTTGTGTTTTAAGCAACAATTCCTTCTCCTCCTCTCACATCTTCAATGATCCACCTCACCTCCTGCATGATAGAGCAGTCACCTTTTTTTCTATTTCTTTGTAATAGCCTTTATCAGTGCTATCTTTACTATCTATACAAATTCTGGTCTTAATTCTTGAATATTCCTTTCCAGATCTACCACTAACAGCAGTTTCCATGCTCAAAATTAGCTGCAAACCACTCAGAAAATGTAATAATTTCCTGCACATCCAGTATCAACATTGTTAGAGCAACACAATCCCAGAAGATATGCTGCCTATCCCCACTTCTGTATTCATTGTACTGCCAACAAGCATCACCCATTTCTGGGAATATTATTTGAAGCTTTGCTGGTGTATACAAGTATTTGTGCAAGCACTTTCAAGCAAATATGCAAAATTATCTGAGTTGTATCACCTTATCTGGCAAGCTAAAAAACAATATCAGGTACCTCTGAAATATCAATGTTTAGTAAATGTTCCCACTCTCTTTTTAATCTGAGTCTTGTAACTTGCTCTCCCAAACCAACCTATACAGTCTAAAAAATGATGCTGCTCTCAATCTGTTGCTTACCCAGTACTTTTGTAATCCACATTTTCAACCCTGGTCATCTTCCCCTCTCTGTTCTTACCCAACGTATCTCAGACATTTCCTTCATCAGGGCTTAATAGTGCAGGAAGAGAACCACATGCAACTGAAATTTTAAACTTATTTCTCCCTATGTTTAGATCCAGTCCATTGTAGAAATTGATATCAGCACTGCAATCTAGTTGCTTGTTGTCTCCACCTCAATTCAGCTATGCCTCTCATACTATCCTCGAACCAGCTAGTAATATATTTTGCCTCTACTCTGAGATATTGAAGTAGGAAAACTCTTCTCACATTCATTGGTACTTATCCTAGCAGCAGAGATCTCATAATTCTTGCTCAACATCCCCAAACCGCCTCCAGCCATTAATCCTGTGCTAGGGCCATCCATTTCCAACTTGCCTCACACTTTTGCATGCAACATCTTGCCCATAATGCAAGTTGTGATGCTTTATTACAGCCCTCTACATATGGTCCTTCCAGAACCCATTTATCCTTTGGAAGAATTAATTCTCCAATTTTTGTCATGGTTTCAATCTTCCCCACAAAATATCTCGCATACAGTTATTTAGCTTATTTATTTGGTTTCTATTTGAGGATGGTGATGGCAGAAAGACAAGATATAAAACATCCAAAACCACCTGCCAAGGTAATGCCTATACACAATGGGCCAAACCTACATTTAAAGCCTTCCACAATTGAAGTTTCCCTCTGAAAAAGATCAAGCGTTTGCTCATACAGTTTTTTTCAGACTGTATATACCCCTCCGCTTGCCATATCCCCAATTATGTCATGTCAGTTTTACTCCACATCCTGAGTATATAACTCTTGATGGCTTTGTCCCTTAAATTAAGTCCTACTGCAGACATCTTCTCAATTATTTTATACATCCAAATTTTCTGAATATGCACACTGTATCTTCTATGTCCTCCAGGGGTTTGGCAAGAGTCAAGTTCCTTACCCCCCCCCATTTATATCACCTAATCTCAGAGCATCTCATTTTCCTTGCAAGGGTATGCTGCAAATAACAGTGGCAAGAGGAGGCAGCTCTGCCTAGCACCCCTCCTAATTTATAAAGGCTCTGAAAAATGTCCTGCAATTGTCACCAGTGCATCTGCTGATAGACACACATTCCTTAAAAATATTCTAAATGAGTGCTGGAAAGCCATGGCCTATAGTACTTGAAAGAGAGGGCACCAGTTCTCCCTGTCAAATGCCCTTTCTGTATCTAATGAAATAAATGTTACCTCCATCTCAGAGTTTTTCATGATCATAAAAATCTTCAATATATTACCAAAAGTTCAATCAATTAATCCACAGTCGCTCCGTGCAATCAGGTGCGGCATCATCCAGACTAGTCCCTCAGACATTATTTGAACATCTTATAGTTGTAATTTACAATAATTACCTTATCTTTCCCTCCTTGGGTAGCAACATAATCCCTCCCTTTTTTATGAGGCTGATGCACTTCCATTTCGAATGATTTGATTGAACAACTTCACCATATAATAATTACTGCCTCATTTCCTAAATTCCAAACTTTCATGGGTATTAAATTAGTGTCGGGTGCTTTGCCATCTGCTTGCACTTCCATATCCCCTAACTTCTCCATCTGTTACCTCCACCATTAGTAGTTCTGCCATTTTAAATGACAAGTATTTTATATTCCTCTCAATCAAGTAATCCTTAATTTGATGCACTCTCTGCTATCTGTACCCTGCTTTTCAGTTCCTCATAATACTTTTTAAAGATCTCTTAGATCTCTAAAATCTCCTTAGATGTTTCTTCTAACTCTTTGCTGTCACTCTGCCTTACCCCTTAGCCATTCCTTCTACTTTTTGTTGCCTTAACCAGGTAGCTAAGGCGGAAGCAGGTAAATTAACCAACCAGAGTTCTTGAATGGCTACCCATCAATCAAAACTGCTTCCAACATCCTTATTTTGAAACTTATCTAACCTGGCATGTAACCTCTCCCCCTTTTCTGGGCCCAGTTTACTCACCCTTGAGCTACATATGTCATATTGTTGCCTTACTTCTTCTCGCTGCAATCTTGCTTTTCCCCTTCTCAAAACCTCTGAGAAATGAACCACTTATCTAAATCTCCTTTTAATTTCCCCCATTCCTGTAATTTCTTCCAATATACAATACCCTGCTAGAATCCCTGTCCAGCAGAAAATAAGAAAATCTCCACAAACCTCTATTACTCTCACCTAGCAGGAGTGTAAACCATACAAATAACTTTGCATGATTCAGCTGTAAAGAATACCTAGTTCCACTCTGTCCACACTTTGTACCTGCCCGCTTAAGATGAAGGCTTTATCTAGCCATGGTTATGTATGTCACAACAATTAAAAAAGTATACCCAGTGATCTTCCCTTTCCCCTTTAACCAAACGTCCTGCAAGCCCAAGGTTTTGTTTTCTGTTGTCTACTGTTTTGCTGTCACTCTCACTCTCCCTTCTGCCTATGCCTCACCCAAAATCATGTCCTAATCTCCTATAATAAGTAACTCCTTCTAGCAATGAATTGCCACCAGTAGTAGGGATCTGGTCAAGCTAAATTTGGGTGCAGGAAATATATAGATGGAGACCAGTCACCTCCACATCTTGGTACGTTCATCACCACCATGTCATACTGTCTCCTCCATCGTCTAATACAGCCTCTTCCCCTTATTCTAATTACTGTTTAGAGAGAACTACTACCTCCTGTCTCCTTGCCTCTATTAGCTGACATGCACCAGCATGCTATATCCTTTCCTATCCAATTTTGTTTTTCCCCCTAAATGCATTTCCTGAAGCAGAGTTTTTTTTCACACACTTTCCTTAACACTTCATATATTCTCTCTCCCTCTTTCCGCATGATTAATCCATCTATATTCCATGCAAGTACTTTCACAGACATTACAGGTAAATAGGCAAGTACTAGGCTAGCATGATGATCTTTCCAACTCGCACTCCACTGCTCTCCTTATTGCCATCCCACTCTTATTCATATGACTACCTACATTATGCATTAGTGCCATCTCAACAACCCCACCCTTTCCTAGTCACCACTCATTTATCATTGGACATTTCCCTGCTAGCAAAAATAATGAAGCCTTTTAGGTGTTTTGTCATACCTAAAAACAATCCCCGGCTGCTCTAGAATTCCAAAACAAAATACTGATTCAACTTAAGAAATACGGAAAGAACAGCAATACAAGAACTTTTAATGGTCCTTCAACTATAAACTGCTCAACTCCCAAGGGACGGGCATCTGTACCTTACTGGCTAATGTGCTTCTTGTCTCTAGTCCCCCATTACAGGTGAGAAAGTACAGTTGTGTAAAATCTTACCATAACAGTAGATGTCCTTCCTTCCACTGTTGTAATATTCTTTACTAAAGGGATTTCCTGCCAAGGGTAGCTTTAAGTTTGGCCAGTATACCAAAGCCTTAGATTTTTTAGAAAGACATTGTACATCATGTGTATGCTGCCCTCTCTCAGCATAGGACATAAAGGTGATGTACAGACATACCTACCTCAGAAATAAAAAGCCCCAGGAGGAACAAAGGTCCAAGAAGAAAAAAGGAGGAACGTGTGCATCCAGAAAGAAAAAAAAGAAAAGGAGTAGAGAGGAAAAAGGGGAAGAGGGAGGGAATGAATACTGCAACGGAAAGGAAAGGGCATCTACTGCTATGGTAAGATTTTACACAACTGTATTATGTCATTCCATATCACTGTTGCAGTACTCCTTACTAAGTGGAGAGTACAAAAGATCAAGAGGAAACTTGGGATGAGGAATGCCCAGCAGAGCCCTCAAGAAAGCCATGCAGGATAGTCCTGGCAAATCCAGCTCTCGCTCTGGATACCACATCCAGCTTGTGCTGTTTAGTAAAAGTATGGGCAGAAGTCCAAGTAGCAGCCTCAGTACCTTGAAAAAAGCACCAGAGGAAGCCACAGCCTTGGTAGAATGAGTCTTAACAGAAGAAGAAAGGTTTTTCCCATGAAAGGAGCAACAAAGAGAAATGGTCTTAGAAATCCATGAAGATATGGTTAGGATGAAAAGAAACAAAAGTTGCTCAGACTTGCGAATGGCCTTAGTCTTACTCAAATAATATCTGAGCTGCCTATGTAAATTCAAGGTGTGAAGAACCTTCTCACTAGCAGACTGTGACTGTGGGGAAGGGGAAAGTGGGAAAATTAATAGACTGATTAAGACACAAGTCATTAACCACCATGGGCATAAACGAAGGATTAGTATGAACAGACACCATGTCCCTACAAAAAACTTTAAAAGGAGGGGCAGCCATAAGGTCTTGAAGTTCAAACACCCTTCTAGCAGAAATAAGGGCCAAAAGACGAATAGTCCTCCATGTACAATGCTGCAAGGAAGGTGAAGCTGCAAGCTCAAAAGCACCCAGAGTCAATTTTTTGGATCTATATCACAAGTGCGAACTTTCAAAAGGTCGAGTCTCATATGGTCGACACCATATGAGCGAACTTTTGAAAGCTCGCAAGTTTCAACAGAGATTGCAGTAGGGAATATTTCCCTTTACTTCACTGTAGCGCAATCTCGGAGTTGGTATATTTAAGTAGTGGGGGGATGCAGGGGGGCTTGTCCCCCTGCTCAGAGCATTCAGGTAGTTTTTTTTAATTTATTTTTATTATATGTTCGATGTTTTAAAACTTTGCTCATATGAGCGTTGAAGTTTTAAAACTTCGAGCATATAACATAGACCCAATTTTTCAAGAACAAAATTCAGGTTCCAGGAAGAAGGAATAGGCTTCCTGACAGGCTTAACATGTAGGATGCCTTTAAGAATTTGTTTGACCCCAAACCTAGAAGCCAAAGCAAGACACAATGGCAGACAAGCAGAAACAGCTGAAACGTGAGCTTTAACTGAAGAGTATGCCATCCCAGCATGGAGCAATTCATGCAAATAAGAAAACCCGAGGGACCTAAATGTAAAGTGGATCCTGGTTATTTGCAAGGCAACAGACAGAAAATATCTTCCATTTGGACAGATAAGATTTCCTGGTAGTGAGTTTCCTGGCCTCCTGCAGAACCCAGAGTACATCCGCAGAAAAATGGTGCCTAAATGGGATCAAAACCCTATCACCCACAATGTCAGATGAAGGGCGAACAAGTGAGGATGGATGAGACCCCTTGTCTTGTGAGAGTAGGTCCACCCTGTGAGGTAACTTGGAGTGACTGCCCTGGCTAGATGCAGAAGAAGAAGGAAACAATGCTGCCTGGGTTAAAACAGAGTCACCAACAAGATGCTGGTGGAGTCCTGCTCTATCTTGAGCAGGACCCTCGGTATGAGAGGAAAGGGAGGCAAGGTGTAGAGAAAGATCCTCTTTTAAGAAAAAGAGAGGGTGTCCACCTTCCATGCCATAGGACTTGGACTCCGGTGCAAAAGAGAAGAAGCTGTCTGTTCAGAGGGGAGGCAAAAAGATCTAACTGAGGAATACCTCACTGGTGGAAAATGTCCAGAAATATCTCTCTGTGAAGCATCCACTTGTGAGTCTGTGTTATGGACCTGCTCAGAGATTCTGCCACAATGCTTTGTTCTGAAGGAATATAAACAGCCTGAAGAGTCACCTGAAATTGGACAGCCAGATCCCAAATCTGAAGAGCTAGTCTGCACAGGAGCTACGACCATACCCCCCCCCCCCAACTTGTTGATGTACCACATCACTGTGGTATTGTCTGTAAGGATTTTCAGAAGCCCTGGAAGAAAAAGTGTATGGAACGCCTGAAGAGCAAGAAGGAGAGCTCTCTCTCTCCTTGATGTTGATATGGTCTGCCCTCTGATGAATGGACCAGAGGCCCTAAACCTTTAGAGGGACGAAAGACCCCACCCCGTATCTGAGGTATCCTAAAAAGGTTCCTGAGAAGGGACTAGGGGCCAAAAAAGAAGCCCTGGATTGATAGACAGTTGATGAAGCTCTAGTTTGAGGCATGGAAGAAGAGAAACTAGAAACTCTAAAGAATGGCAATGTTGAAGCCATACTGACCTTTGGAAACGGTGAAAATTCCTCAAATGAAGTCTAGCAAAAGGAAGCACAGGAATGGTGGAAGCCATGTAACCCAGAGCTCTTGGAAACTCCCTGGCTTTAACTGAGACCTGAGGAAGAAGGGATTGAAGAAAGGTAATTAGAGAGAGTCTTGAGTGCTGGTATAGGAATGGTCTGGAGCCTACACCCGAGAAAACATGACCTGAGAAGGAGTCAGGAGCCTGTACCCGAGAACACATGATCCTGAGAAGGAGTCAGTAAGGATTTTTGGAAATTTACTGTGAACACCAGGCTTTGCAAGACGCATATAGCATAGAGGAGGTACTGAAGCAAGATTTCCGGGAAGGAAGCCTGAATATGCAGGTAGTCCAGGTAAGGAAAGACCTGCATCCCCCCATCTTACAAAAGACAATCACAGGAGCAAGGCATTTGAAGACCCTTGGGGCAGTAGAGAGGCAAAAAGGCAAAGCAGAGAACTGAAAACGCAAGGAAGAAATAGAGAAACTCAAAAATTTCCTGAAATGGGAATGAAAAGGGATATGAAGATGCCCATCTTTGAGATCCAGACAGATTAGGAAAGCCTGAGGTATAAGAACAGGAAACAGTCTGAAGAGAACGCATTCGAAGGGAAGGAACGTCAGAAAGGTGCTGAGCTGAGAAAAATCAGAATAGGCCTCAGATGCCTTCTTTCCTTGAAACCAAAAACATTCTGGAATAGTACCCCTGTCCCCCTTTGAGGCAGAAACAGCTTGGAAGGTGCCTTGAAATAAAAGGCTCTGAAGTACCTCTGAGGAAAAAAGGACAGGTGTTCCCGAGGAGGTTGAGGATCGCCCACAAAAGGAGAACGGGATTTCCACACCATGGAATACCCCTGACAAATGATGTACAGAACCAAAGAATCCTGAGTGATCCTTAACCAACTGTGAACAAACAGAGAAAGATGAAGAGGAACTTAACTTAGGAAGGAGGTAAGAAAGCAGACAGAACCTGGCTTGTCTGGAAAAGGAGGCTTCCGAGTAGTAGGAGTCTGAGTAAACTTAGGCGGAGGAGCCCTTCTAGAATCTTTTTAACTTTGGGAGGAGGGCAAGACTGTCTACCTACAAAGACAGGCTTGGATGGATAATTCATCTGAAATTTGGGAACAGGGGAAACAACAACATGTTTCAATTCCTGCAAGGCCTTACCCTTCTCCTGTAGGCGACTTAAAAAGCTCAGCAGCTACAGAGACAGAGAGATTTTGATTGCCAAAAGAAGCAGCCATCAATTTAGCCTTAATATCATCAACCAAATGTTGCAGGGCGAAGCCAAAAATAACATATTAACACAGAACCAAAGGCAGCAGCCCTTGGAAGAAGCACCAGCTGCATCATAACTACATTTAACAGAATGACGGGCCACTTGTGATGAGAAGTCCAAAAACAGATGGCCAAAACCTTCCTCTCAGAATCAGGAAGCTTAGACATAACCTAAGTCTGGGAGAGAGAGCTAAAACCTACCTGGTCATATGGGTCTGGTAGTTAATAGCCTGAAAGGTCAGGGTAGCAGCAGTGTACACTTTTTTGCCCAACCTTTCCATGGCCCTACTGTCCTTGTCAGGAGGAAGTAATTTAGTAGAAGGCAACAGTTCGGAAGGTTTGTCAGAAGAAACAAACAGAGATGTCAGCAGGACATTTGTAAAGAAACTTACAATCATCAGGCACCTTAAAAAAAACTCTTCAGGTTTTTTAGGGGCTGGTGGCTGTGAATCAGCAGCCTGAGAAGCTGGTGAAAAAGTGTCTAACAAGGCAGTAAGGACAGGCGGGATAGCAGACCGCTTAGGAGATTCCAACTGGAGGAGTTCATAATACATCTTCTGGACATCAGAAACCTGGGTACAGTCCCATTTAAAAAATTCCATCATACAAGAGATACCATCACCAAAGGAAAATTCTTCAAAGGGAGAATCTGGACTAACGGAATCCTTCTCAGAACCACAGCCTAATGGAGAAGGAATCTGAGAGGAATAAGCCAAAGACTCTTCTCCAGAATTTAATTTATGATCAGAAGAGTCCTGCTCCTAGGTCTCTTAAGAGGAGCAGATGACTGGGGGAGTGAGAAACAGAAGCTCCCTGGGGGTTTCAAGGCCATGAGAGCATTAAACAACACCTGTGTAAAATCCTGCCATTTACACTGAGGATCCTGAGGAGAAGGTGAAATATGTTTTGTTTTCTGCTTCTTTTTCAAAGGGACATCGGACCCTAAAGATCTTGTGAGGTTCAGACCCTTGCCGACAAAATGTAGTGGAAATCTCCTCCTCAACAAGAATCTGTGGAACACCCCTTCAGTCCCTTGGATATGATCAGCTACTGTTCCCCCTCAACATCAGAAATGGATGTTTGCAGATCCTATGAGGATGTGCAAGAAGCTGGATCCATGATGGCCTCCGAAACAATAGGAGCATAGAAATCCAGTGGAATAACCGGACGATCCTCCAGGCTTTCACCAGCTTCAATAGAGCTGTCTGGGAGAGGCGGTACAGCTGCCAAATCCAACTTAACTTTTTTAGTCTTCTTGGCAGACAGCTGACCCTTGGGTCAAGACAATTCGTCACTGCAACCTGTGTCAACAACTTAAGACAATGGTTCTCTAGGTAGATTGATAAGGAGGAGAGACTACTACAAAGAGTCTTAGGGACAAATGCTTGACAAATCGGGTATGACATTTGGTCGTGAGAAGCACCCAAACAAAACAAACACTGCTCATGACAGCCCTTATAGGGAATCTGTCTTCCACACTAACATTTTCCTTCCCGGATGATATGTAACCTCGCAACTAAAAGAATAAAAGATAAGATCAGAAGAAAACCCCCAACAGGGCCATTTATCTGAAATCAGCTTGGTAACCAGCAGAAGCAAAGGAGTGTTCAAACAGATGATCTAAAATGGTGCTCAGACTGGCGGCAAAGAAGTTCTGAAGTAGTAATGTCCTTATGTCACCTTTATGCCCTACACCGAGAGTGGGGAACACGTGTGTGACATACAATGTCCTTCTAACAAACCTAAGGATTTGCTATTCTGGCCAGATGTAAGCTTCTCCTTATTTGCGAGTTTTTTTTCATGTCATCCAAGAAAGGCAAATGCCAATGTGGGACACCGATTCCACATAAAGATAGTCACAACAGTGCTTATTTTGCTTAGGGCCTACCCACGACCATAAAGCTTGTTCCATTTGTCAAGCTTTTCTGCGCAAGACTTTACATAGCTGGCTGTCCCTGCTTGCTATTTATCTCGAAAACCACTGTCTTAAAACACTTAGCGAAAGACGCTATGGAGGGTATGTCTGGGTCTTCTGCCGAGTTAATTGTGAAGAGAAAGGCCAAATAGCCTAGGTCTGGCTCTTCGACTGTGCCTCCTATCATCATCAGACATCTCTCTCGAGGCCGATGAAGTCCCAGAGATCTGTCCGGTCCTTGGTTCGGATTTTTTGGCTGAAACCACTTCAGAGGTCACCATGGATCCGATAACAGGCACGTCCTCGGAGGCTCTGCAGACATTTGCTTCCAATGTTCAGGGGGAACTGAGACTTGTGATTTCAGAAGGCCCTAGGGGGATTCCTCAAATATTAGTTAGGGAGGAAGTCCCAACCACAATTGTGGAGTGTAGGCCAACATCAAGCCCTTTAACTTTTCATAAGGCGGATGTACACATTAAAAAGAAGTAAAATACTAAGCATTCTACTTCTCCTAGAGATCCACAGCATGAATGGCAGAGTTTTACCCAAGGCTTACTTAATGCCCTTATGGCCCCTTAAGCCTCCTTCTGGTGTCTCTGCCCCCCCTCTGCCTTGGACATCTTCATCACAAAAAAGAATTAAATAGCAGGATTATTCTGAGGAGGAATTTTCTTCAGATGATGAACCCTTAACCTACTCTACCCAGATTCCTTCTCCTCTGGAGTATGCTTCTCCAGAAGAGGAGTCTAATGGTGCTGACACTCCCACTGAAGAGATTACTTTTGGGGAAACTACTTCCAAAATTAGGGAGTTTTTCAAATGAGATAGTTCCCAGATTAGTGATGTGCAGAAGAGATATTATGACCTATTGCAAATGGAGTCCCTTTCTTCTTCTGCTGTTTCTCCAGTTTTTCATGTCTTATTGGATGCTTTCTTTTCAACATCTGAAACTCCAGATTCTCAGCCTCCAGCCCCTGAGAAGCCAGATCGCATTTATAAAGTGTCAGAGGATAGCAAATTTCTTTTGAGGTGCCATCTGTTGATCCTGCTGTGGTCTCTGTGGCTTCGGATAAACCTTCCAGATTACTGCCATCTACTTCACTTCTTCCTTCTGATAAGGAAAGCAGAACTATAGAAAGGCTGGGGAAGAAGGTCTATACTTCTGCTACCTTAGCTTTCCATGCTATTAATTATCAGACTCACATGACCAGATATGTTTTCGCTCTTCTTTCAAAAGCCACTCAAGTTAATTCTGATCTTCCTGATTCAGAAGAGAAAACTAATGCCTTGTCCTTATTAGGAGCTTCTTCTCAGGTAGCAAGACATCCAATTAAGTGTAGTTATGATGCAGCAGAAGCGTCTTCTAGGGCAGCTGCATTAGGCTCTGTATTGAGAAGGTACTCCTGGTTAAGACTTCAACCATTGCCAGATGATGTTAAAGCTGTTACTGGATGCTTCTCTAGATAATAAAGCTTTGTTTGGTTCTGCTGCAGATGCTTTGTTTTTGCAGAATGGTAAAGAGCTTACAGGATTTGAAACACATTTTTGTCTCACCTGTACCTAAGTTTCACAGACATTATCCCTCCAAGATTGCTTTTGTGCAAAAACAGGTTCGCACTCCTCCATCTAAGACTAAAAAGTGTGGTAGGAGGCCTCCTCCACCAAAGGCTTCTCAGTGGGTTCCTGCCCAGAAGCAGACCATTCCTGACAAGCCAGGTAGCCTGTGACTACCACTCTTGCCACAGTCTTATTCTCCTTTCCCTTCATCTGTCTTTTTCAGTTTGGGGAAGCATTACTCAGGACACATGGGTTATTTCCATTATTCAAAACAGTTATTTCATGGTCTGGAAATCTCTTCCTCCCTTCACAGGCATTCCTCAGGAACAGCTACATTTATTCCCAAAGGTCATTCCGGACTTGTTGAATCAGGAAATAATTCAAGAGGTTCCACCCACCCACAGAGGAACAGGGTTTTATTCCAGAAGGTTTCTACAGCCCAGAAAGGATGGTCCCTGGAGACCAGTTCTGGATCTCTCAAACCTCAACACCTTCTTAAAGGTTCCTTCTTTCCGCATGCTCTCTCTTCAGACTTTTATTTTCTCTCATTCTTCCTCAGGCTTTTTTGGCATCACTAGATATCAAGGATGCGTACCTTCACATTCCTAATCATCCTCCTTTACAGGAAATGTTTACGTTTCTCTGTTGCTGCCTTGCACTTTCAATTCTCTGATTTGCCTTTTCTGCTGCTCCAAGGGTATTTACCAAATGCCTAGCACCTGTAATTGCCATTCTACAGGCTTCAAGGCATTCAAGTTTTCCCTCACTTAGACGACCTTCTGATTCAGGCATCTTTCCCAGAAATCTTGTTGTACAACCCACACCTCACTATTTCCCTTCTGCAAAGCCTAGGATTCACCATAAATTTCACAACGTCATCTCTCACCCCTTCTCAGGGTCATGTTTTCCAAGGGTACAGGATACAAACAGACTTTATGCTGGCCTCTGTCCCTCATTTCTTTCTTCTAAACTCTTCGCCCTCTACACTCTGTTAAAGCCAGGGAGTTTCTTAGACTTCTGGGATTCATGGCATCCACTATTCCAATGTTACCTCTGGCCCAACCTCACATGAGGAAGTTTCAGTGGTTCCTGAAAACAGTTTGGATGCAGCATGCACATCCCCTAGAGGCTTTGATTCCTCTTCTTCCTTGTCTAAAGAAGGAACTCCAATGGTGGAGTCAACTGGTGACCCTAAATCCAGGTGTCCCTCTGCATTCTCCTCTTCCCTCTCAAGAACTGTTCAGACACTTCAGATGTAGGTTGGGGAGCAGACTTCGGCTCCATGGAGGTACAGGGGGTCTGGTAACCTTCCCAAATACAGGAGCACATCAATATCAGTGATATGAGATTGCTTCTGCTGGTCCTCTCTAGCTGCTTAATGACAACACCACAGTCCTTTGGTATGGAAACAATTGGGGGAAGAAATCTTATATTCTTTGCGGGCTAGCTCTCATTGTGTGGGAGCTTGCAGTTCAGTATCATGTCACTCGAGGCAGTGCACATCTCCTCCAGTCAAAATTATGTGGCAGATACTCTGAACAGGTCCTTGACTCAATCCCATGAATGGATGCTTTACAGGGATGTGTTTCTGGACACTGTCCACCAGTGGGATACTCCTTAAGGAGATCTATTTGCCTCCCCTCCGAGTAGACACATTCCTCTATTTTGTGCCAGAGTCCAGGTCCTCTGGTTTGGAAGGGGATGTTTATGTATATCCCACTTCCTCTCATTCCGAAGGTCCTGTTCAAGATTCAGCAGGAAAGACCCAAAATCTTGCTGGTGACTCCCTTTTGGCCAAGCCAGCATTTGTTCTCTCTTCTTCTGCATTTAGCCAAGGACAATCATCACAAGTTACATCACAGGACGGACCTACTCACACAAGACGAAGGAGCTCTTATCCATCCCCACCTATCGACTCTTCAACTGACTCTGTGGGTGACAGGATTTTGATTCCTTTCAGACACCTTTTTCTGAGGACGTGCTTAGGGTTTTGTAGGAGGCCAGAAAACCCAATACTTAAATGGAAGATGTTTTCTGTTTGGTGTCTTCACATAACTTGGATCCACTGACTGGAAGTTCCACTGCTTCTCTCTTATTTGTGTGAATTGCTCAATGCTGGGTTGGCCTATTCCTCTATCAAGGCTCATTTGTCAGCTACTTCTGCTTCTCTGCCTTTATTTTCTCCTTTAGCTTCTAGGTTTGAGGCTAAACAATTCCTCAAAGGCGTCCTATACATTAGACCTCCCTGGAAGCCAGTTCCTCCTTCCTGGGATCTTACTAATCACACCCTTTTCAAGTTTGAGCCAGTACTAACATCTTTTATTAAGTCCCTACTCAAGAAATTGAAACCCACCACCTTTTCGGTAGACCTACTACCAGCAGAGTATCTCCAAAAAGCAGCTAATGAAATAGCATACCCCATTTCAATACTAATCAATAGAATTATTGTTGAAGCTTATACCCCCTCCATCTGGAAAATCTCCCACATTATTCCTCTCCATAAAGGGGGAAATTCCACTGAACTCTCAAATTACAGGCCTATAGCCATCCTGTCACCCTTGGCTAAAATTATGGAAAAATTTATCCATAAACAATTCCTAGCCTATCTTAATCAGAACAATCTCCTAGCCCCCTCCCAGCACAGATTTAGACCTTGCCATACTACAGCGTCAGCCCTTCTTTCCTTTTCTCACACAATAAATCAAAACCGTAATAACAACAAGCTCTCCTCAACCCTCTTCCTAGACCTTTCCAAGGCATTCGACATGGCAAACCACGAGCTACTCTTAGGGACACTAAAAACACTCTTTATAGCTAACCTAGCAATTACCAAAATGAAAGATGTATGCAAGTCTTCAATAACAAAAACAAAAAGAAAGGACTTGCAACGAGTGTCCAAAGGAAGGTCAGAAACCAAGCCCTTTAAGTAAGCACAAGCACTTTATTCACAATAACGCTAAAAAACAGAAAAATACGTTTTCGACACAAAATCCAAGTCTTCATCAGAAGTGAACAATTAACAGTCATCACTGAAACACTTTTATACCTTTCCAGTTGTGCAAATTGAATAATAATTGATCAATCAAATTAGTTAATTGAACAACTAGTATAAATAATAAAATACATAAAATCATTTGTTAAACTTTCCAAGTTAAAATATATGGTTTTGAAATACTGTCCATAAATAAATATATATTGATTCAACAGTTTAAACTTTGAAATTAAAATTATATATCATAAAATTACATTTAATTAATTTTAAAACAATCTCCTTTTAAATTACTATGTGGTTAAACATATGTCCTAAAAACATTGTGTATAGTGCCATCTTGTGGCTATACTTCACATCACAGTTTGGCTGCCCTTAATTTTAAAACTGAAGAAATGGAAATCATATGATTTAAACCTGGTGGTTTTGTGGAATCTAAAATAATTTGCCAAAATAACTCCCTGTATTCAAGTTTGGCCTCCCACATGCCCCCTCTTAATTCCTTGGGTACAATTTCCAAAACATAAAAAAGAAATTTAGCCTGCGGACAAGTCAAAGTGTGTCTGTAAAGGGCATTTTTATTGTTTTGCTTCCTAATTTCGTAACTGTGTTCATAAATACGGTTTCTTAACTTTCTCTCAGTTTTTCCTATATAAAATGAAGTGCAAACCTTACAAGTAGCAATATATACCACACCATTGGTATTACAGTTGGAAAAACATTTACTGGTAATCTCCCTGTCTCTTGATGCAACTAAGATACTACTTTCGTTAAGTATTAAGGGGCATTGTGGACAAGTACCACATTTAAAAGTACCTGGTCTTTTTGAAGAGATGTTGACCTTTCCAAACTCAAAAAGTTGTTTGAAATTTAAATCTTTACGATATATAAATGTAAGTGTTTTATTTTTCAACACCTCTAAATCAGAAATCTCAGTAAACCTATTCCATTCTCTGGTTATAATCTGTTTCACCACTCCTGCATCTCCGGAAAAATCCATAATGTAATCCATAATGTATGCATCATCCCACTTTTTCCCCTTCTTGGGTATGAATGCTCGTTCCTTTAACCTCCTGGGTAGGTTTTCCAAGAATAGGGGCAAATCTATTTTTCCTTTCCTGAACCACTGAATCAATTACTTCTTGTAGTAAGGAATTTGGATAACCTCGTTTGCTAAACATTTCCATTAATTTTGCACACTCAGTTAAAAAATCATCATCGCCAGAGGTCATTCTGCTGACCCTAACCAGCTGTCCCTTAACCAGATTCCTTTTCTGAAAATGAGGATGACTACTCTTATAATGTAAATAAGAATTGGAAAATGTTTCCTTTCAATAAATACTGTATGAAAAACCACCTAATTTCTTCCTGATACAAACATCCAAATAGGTAAGGTTGTCCGTATTATAAGTATGAGTAAAGTCCAAGAAGTTTGTTGTGTTTTTAATGTAATACAAAAATTCCGTGAATTTTTGATAAGTATCTGTCCAAAAGATAACTATGTCGTCCAAGAACCTTTTGTACAAGGACCAACAACCAATAAAAGGACAGTTTGATATGTACAGTTGTTCCCACCTGGACAAAATTAAATTTGCATACGTGGGGGCACATTTAGCCCCCATAGCTACTCCCCTTTTCTGTTGAAAAAATTCCCCCTGAAAAAACATAAAATTGTTATGAAGGATGATATCCATAAATGTTAAACAGTTCCTAAAATCATTCACTGTAAACATTTTACTGTCCCTCATACTGTCTTCAAACCACTGGAGCCCTATGTCATGAGGGATAGATCCAAACAGATCTACAACATCTAAAGTGACGAAGGCCAGATCTGGGGAGTATAATTCAGGTTTGACACACCTAAGGAAATCCCATGAATCTTTCAGCACTATTGGGCTATCATATGACAACTTCTTCAGTTTCTCATCTACAAATTTGGCTAAACAGGTTGTAACTGACCCTTCAGATGCCACAATGAGCCTAAGTGGGGGATCATTTGGGTCCTTGTGTACCTTTGGTATTCCAAAGACAGATGGAACCCTTGGCTGTGAATTTAATAAAAAATTATAAATGTCATTACTAATAGATCCCTCTAATAGTAGGTCGTAGAGTAATAACTTGACTTTTGAGTGTGCTAAATTAACCTCATTGATGGAAGCTCGTGAATATTTATCAGTGTCATTTAATAAGTCCTTCATTTTGGATTCATACATGATAAAATCCATCAGTACTGTGCCACCCCTTTATCTGGGTGCATAATTCTAATGTTCTTGTTGTTTCTCAATTCATTCAGTATTCCTCTTTCTGTTACAGACAAATTTGGGAATATCTTGTGCTCAGATAAAACCTTCCTGATTTCTCTTTCCAAAATAATGTCGAGGTTTTTCAATTGTGGGTGTAATGGTGGGTTTACAGTGCCTTTCCTCTTTAATGGAACTATTTGTCTGGATTCTGTATTATTTTCCTGAAATATTAAAGAAAAATTCATTTTCCTAAGAAATAGTTTTAAATCTACAATAGATCTAGGTAAACTTGCTTTTCTAGTAGGAATAAATTTGAAACAATTTGATAGGAGGTAAAAATGTTCTTCTTTTAATTCTATGTTACTGTAGTTGAAAATCTTATAATCATCTATTGTGAAGATATTTCCATACCTAGAAATAAGTGTATTTTCTTGTCTATGAGGATTTACTGGTAATTCCGCCTGAAATTGTGTTTGTATTGTGGGAGTCGGACAGGATTCTGGTTTCGAATCCTGTCTGACCTGCGTAAAGGGGGAATTTCTAAAGAATCAGAAAAATTATCCTGCCCTTCAAACTCAACAACATGTTGAGCAAAACCCACAGGCTCATTTTCATTATAATTGTGTACTGCATTGTATTTGAAAGCTGTTGGTTTAGGTTTCGGATAAGCCCTACCTTCTCTGTAGTCTTTCAAATCTCTTTCTAATTTAAAATGTTTCCTTTTTGAATTAGCTACACATTTTGCCTCTACTTCAAAAAAGATGTCCCTGTATTTTTTTTTTTCTGTTTCAACCTGAAACAATAAATCATTGGTAACAATAGTATTAATCATTTCAATCTTTTCTAATAAGCACATTCTAATCCTTTCATTCTCTTTAAGTATAGTACCCACAACTTCTAAACCACATTTGTCAAAGATTTTAACAAGTTCCCTATGAAATTCAGAACCCTCGACAATATTGTTAGGAAATTTTGTAACACGAAGACCCTTAGGCACAATTTCCTTACTCAAACATTCCTTCAAATACAAACAATCACACCCAAGCCGCTTATATTTCTCTAATAAATAATAAAGTTCATCTAAATTCTCTCTATAAGACAATGCATTGCTGTCCTGGTGCTTAGTTGCACCTATCAATTCAGTAACTGGGAATTCTTTTGCTATAAATAATTTAAAGTCAAAACTGCCTCTGGCAGAACTAAATTCACCTTGATTGTTTGGAAGAGGAACAGACTGTTCATCAAATAGTGGTGCCCTTGATTCTTCCCTGGTTGCTGGCGCTGTATTGCGCAAAAGACGAGGAAAATCCACAAATTCTTCGTTACTGTAAACCACATTGTTTTTTGAAGAATTGGTGCTGGTAGATCCAATAATACGTTTAGGAGCTTCCTTGGTAGTTTGCGAAGCATCGCTGTTTCCATTAAGCTGATTTTGCTTAGAATTACCTCCGTTGGTAAGCGCTGCTGCTAGTGACACAAGAGACGAACATGCTGGTGTCAGAAGATCAACCAGCTGGGAAAGCTGCCCAATGACTTTACGTAGTTCACCTCTATCCTGTGAGCACGTAGTTTCAAGGGTGGTTTCACCTTCTGGACTCTCAGCCATCACAAATAACCAAAACCAAAATGAAAGATGTATGCAAGTCTTCAATAACAAAAACCAAAAGAAAGGACTTGCAACGAGTGTCCAAAGGAAGGTCAGAAACCAAGCCCTTTAAGTAAGCACAAGCACTTTATTCACAATAATGCTAAAAAACAGAAAAATACGTTTTCGACACAAAATCCAAGTCTTCATCAGAAGTGAACAATTAACAGTCATCACTGAAACACTTTTATACCTTTCCAGTTGTGCAAATTGAATAATAATTGATCAATCAAATTAGTTAATTGAACAACTAGTATAAATAATAAAATACATAAAATCATTTGTTAAACTTTCCAAGTTAAAATATATGGTTTTGAAATACTGTCCATAAATAAATATATATTGATTCAACAGTTCAAACTTTGAAATTAAAATTATATATCATAAAATTACATTTAATTAATTTTAAAACAATCTCCTTTTAAATTACTATGTGGTTAAACATATCTCCTAAAAACATTGTGTATAGTGCCATCTTGTGGCTATACTTCACATCACAGTTTGGCTGCCCTTAATTTTAAAACTGAAGAAATAGAAATCATATCATTTAAACCTGGTGGTTTTGTGGAATCTAAAATAATTTGCCAAAATAACACCCTGTATTCAAGTTTGGCCTCCCACATGCCCCCTCTTAATTCCTTGGGTACAATTTCCAAAACATAAAAAAGAAATTTAGCCTGCGGACAAGTCAAAGTGTGTCTGTAAAGGGCATTTTTATTGTTTTGCTTCCTACTTGTAAGGTTTGCACTTCATTTTATATAGGAAAAACTGAGAGAAAGTTAAGAAACCGTATTTATGAACACAGTTACGAAATTAGGAAGCAAAACAATAAAAATGCCCTTTACAGACACACTTTGACTTGTCCGCAGGCTAAATTTCTTTTTTATGTTTTGGAAATTGTACCCAAGGAATTAAGAGGGGGCATGTGGGAGGCCAAACTTGAATACAGGGAGTTATTTTGGCAAATTATTTTAGATTCCAAAAAACCACCAGGTTTAAATCATATGATTTCCATTTCTTCAGTTTTAAAATTAAGGGCAGCCAAACTGTGATGTGAAGTATAGCCACAAGATGGCACTATACACAATGTTTTTAGGAGATATGTTTAACCACATAGTAATTTAAAAGGAGATTGTTTTAAAATTAATTAAATGTAATTTTATGATATATAATTTTAATTTCAAAGTTTAAACTGTTGAATCAATATATATTTATTTATGGACAGTATTTCAAAACCATATATTTTAACTTGGAAAGTTTAACAAATGATTTTATGTATTTTATTATTTATACTAGTTGTTCAATTAACTAATTTGATTGATCAATTATTATTCAATTTGCACAACTGGAAAGGTATAAAAGTGTTTCAGTGATGACTTAATTGTTCACTTCTGATGAAGACTTGGATTTTGTGTAGAAAACGTATTTTTCTGTTTTTTGCGTTACTGTGAATAAAGTGCTTGTGCTTACTTAAAGGGCTTGGTTTCTGACCTTCCTTTGGACACTCGTTGCAAGTCCTTTCTTTTGGTTTTTAACCTAGCAATTAGTTGGTTTCATTCTTATTTAAGTGGCGGACAACAAGCTGTACTAAGAAAAGATAACCTATCTTCCCTTTTACCAATCACCCTTGGAGTCCTCTAGGGGTATATATTAGGCCCCCTTCTAGTCTCCATCTTCATTAATGATCTGCATAAAGTCATCCCAGATGCAATGTGTATTCAGTTTGCAGATGACTCGACCCTAATCTGCACTGCCACCTCCCCCATAGACTTACAATATTTATCCCAAAACACCTTCAACAAAGTAGAGAACTGGCTCACTGGTTGCCATCTACTATTAAACCCAAATAAAACCAAGATGTTACTCTTCACCGCCACTCACAAGGTCCCTTTACCATCTCTCACCATAACATCTAACAATGGTACCATAATTTCCCCAGAACCTAGTACTAAACTACTAGGAGTGATCATCGATAACCTTAAATTTGATGCTCACGTCGACAAAACTATTAAAACAGTTGATAAAAAACTAGGCTCTTTATATAAGATTAAACAATTCATAACCCCATCTGCTAGGACTGTAATTGCCCGTACACATTTCCTATCAACGCTTCTTTATGCCTCACCCATCTTTGCAAACCTAAGCAAATCTTACCTCAATAAACTTACTAGCTGCTACAATAATATTGCCAAATTTGCCACAGGATCAGCTTATAGAACCCATCACTGTCAAAACCATAAATCGCTAGGCTGGCTAGAACTACCCTGCCAACTTCAATATAACCAATTAATAGTTGCTCACAATGTTCTCTACCAACCAGCCAGTACACCCATACTGAAAAATATTATCACTCCCTACAGTAACCTAAAAACACTCCGCTCCTCCAAGAGAACGCTAGTACAAACTGCTAAATCCAACAATTCAGCTGGTGAATCACTATTTTACAGCTCTGTTGGCAAAACCTGGAACTTGCTTCCTGCAGAACTTACTACAGTTCCCTCCTTAACCCAATTCAAAATATCTCTTAAAAAACACCTAAAAATGCATTGGCTTTGTCCCTGTACAAACCCTGACTAATCCCTACTCAAATATCAACTATAAATGAAAATCTTATTACAGGAAGAAACTTTCCCTGTATTACTCTATTCAGTAACTGTTTAGAAAACTGAGTATATGTCTCTTACCTACTGGAAACTACTAAAGTAAGGATGATAACTTGACACAACCATGTGCTACTAAAATGTATGAGAACCATTAAAAATGTATGTTATCTCCCTTAACAGTCAATAATTTCCAATTTCCTGTGTGTATTCTACAAAATCTTGAACATGTGTGTATCTACTGTTGAACAAATGTCCACTTTGTAATATTTCACTGTATGTATACATGTAATGCATGTCTGGAGCTTTTCTCCCCGGGCCTCTGCTGAAAATGGACCTATATCCAGTCGGACTTTCCCAGTTAACAAATGTAAAATAAAATAAATAATTTTGTTTTGTAAAAATTGACTTTCACTCCTTTTGAGCCTGCGGCTTCAGCTTCCTTACAGCATTGCTCTTGAAAGACTGTTTTACTGTTAGATTTGCCTTCAGCTAGATGGGTGTCTGAGCTTCAAGCCCTTATGGTTTTTCATCCTTTTTTTGGTTTTCCATAAGTATAGGGTGCTCCTGCATACTAATCTTTCATTTATGCCCAAGGCTGTAAATGAGTTGTCACTTAATCCATTAATTTGCCCACCTTTTTCCCTTCTCGACAATCTCCTAGTGAGAAGGTGCTGCACAACTTGGATGTGCATAGGCAAATCAGATTTTATTTGGATAAAACCAAGGCTATCAGAAAATCTGATCAGCTTTTTTTCTTTCTTTTCATCCCAGGTTTTTGGAATTGTCTGTTTCAAAGCAAACTAATTCCTCCTGGATTTCTAAGGCTATGTCTTTACGTTAGGTTTTTCATGGTAAGAGCCTTCCTTTTTCTATTAAGGCTCATTCCACTAGAGCTGTGGCTTCTTCTGGTGCTTTCTTCAAGGGTTTGGACACTAATTCCATTCTTGAAGCAGCTACCTGGACTTTTGTACATACCTTCACCAAACACTATAAGTATGATGGAATCACCAGAGCTAGTGCTAGATTTGCAAGCACCATTCTTCACAATTCTTCAGAGAGCTCTACTGCCTCTTCCTCCTCCCAAGTTTCTTCATGAGCTTTGGCACTCTTCCTCATGTTATCAATACTGCAACAGTAGAAGAGAAGGACATAGTACAGTTGTGTAAAATCTTACCATAATGATAGATGTCCCTCATTTTACTGTTGCAGTATTCTATTCCTCCTTACCCCTGGGTATTGCTTTTTCTTATGGATGTATGATTCACCTCTGCTTCCTCAAACTGGCGTGCCTTCTGGGACATTCAGTTCTAAGGATAGTACTTGCAGAGGTTGCATTTATGCCCTACATATGTGGGGAGCATACTGTAATGTCCCACGTACTTATTAGTAGTAAAAGGCTTTGGTATACTGGACGGAAGTCATTTCGCACTTGTCAGGGAATCCCTCATGTTATGAATACTGCAACAGTGAAGAGGACAACTATCGTTATGGTAAGATGTTACACAACTATACTTTCTTCTACAGTGCTACCAACCAAAGTTCCCGAATCCTAAATATTGCAATTAGGACTGCATCATTAAGCTAGAGGCTAAATGTCTTCTCTCTCTTGCTCAGTCTAGTCCAAACATTCCTTACCTGCTTGCAAAAACCAATACTTCGTCCTTGCTGTCTTTTACATTATTGCAGAGGAAATCAAAGTTATGATTCCTAATGTGCACCTAATAAGTGCACGTCCCAACTCCATTTAACTTCTTCTCCACTTGTGTGCATGATTAATCCTGTTTTCACACTCTGTAGAGATCCACTCTCTTCTTTCGAGTCCACATCATTCCACGAATAGTCCCCAAACAAGTAATTTTTTTCTAACTGCTACATTTCACATGAAAACAAGAGAATGACTGTATCAGATCCAGCCCATGACTGACTATCAAAACATTATACAAGTCAGTGCACTGGAACAAAAGACTGACATAACTCTATGGTACTCACCCCACTCCTTCCCACTTTCAGATGATACCAACCACAGGGTTCAAAGTAACTCACACCTCCTTTCAAGCCTGCCAGTAACTACACTTCTGACGTTTGGGCCATGTCTTTTAGCTTGTGTCTTGTAGCCCAAGTATATACCTATGCTTCTGCACCAACTTCTCCAATCATCTTTAAACACCAACCCATGTTCTTCCTTGCCAAAATATACTCTTAAAATGAAAAAAGCAAGCGTATATAACCCTGTCTCATGCCTGACTATTATCATTTTATTAAATCATTTCTCTTGGATCAATTGAATTACTTACCTTTTTTGTATGCTCCTCACCCGTCAGCCTTTGGGATATTCCAAATGCCTCATGTTCATAGGTTCATAGGTTGATACTAGGCTATCTGCCCTAGGGCATTTATAAGCCTAGCCAGAGTGTGTTTGGCTTTCGCCTCCCTTTTAGATTAGTTTACTGTGTCTCTGTCTAGCAGGGACATAGAAGAGATCCCAGGGGTAAACTTACGATCTCCCATCCACTCGTCAAGATTTCTCTTGAAGAGGGTCAGTGAGGGGCTCTGCCTAACATGGATTGGGACTTTGTTCCAGAGTGAGGGGAGCCTCTGGGATATGAATCTGTCCCTCCGGCATGTCCTATTTATTGTTGTGCTGAGGTTTAAGTCCCTGGAGCATGTAGCTCTAAGGGATCTGGATTTCCTGAGGTGGAGCATGTCCATTAATTCTGGGTTGGACATGGCTTTATATGTCAGGCATAGATCACCTCTGAGTAGGCGGTAAGCAACTGAGTAGAGCTGGAGTTCTTTAGCCCTCCAATCAAACACACAGTCATACCTACTGAATAAAGTTCAGGCCCATTTCATTTTATTTAGTATCAGAAGACCCTTAATATTTGTCAGTTTGGCAAATTTTACACCCTAAAAATTCCCATATTTCTCACCACTAAACTTACATGAAAAAAAGAAAAAAACTTTAACCTTATAATAAAATAAAACAGTTCAAAGTTTGTCCATTTTGAACACTGAAAACGGTCACTGAAATTCAGTTTTCTGAATCTATGCTTAGTAAGTCATAGAAGACATCTCCTCAAAAAAAGGTCCTCCATATGCAAGTCAAGTTCAGCTCTCAGTCCTTGTTCATGCATCCCACCTATGCTTAATTAGCAGCTCCTGCCAAAAGGCTAGAGGATTCTGATCTCCTTTTTCTGCCCTCTGTAGAGACTGCATGGTGAGAGCTTTCTCCCGCAACACTTGACATTTTAATAAGGAGAAGAAAACTATAGTGGCTGAACCTTCTGCTGTGGAGTCAGTCTGTTCATCACATTGCTGATCAACCTGCAACACAGACATTTAGCTACAAGAGTGGCATTTCCTCCACCCTCCAGCGCACTGACGGCCTCCTCCTGGAAAATACAGTTGTGCAAGTAAACTCATCATAGCAATAGATGTTCAAATGATCACTGCTGTAGTAGCCTAAGCTATATGAGGTTATATTATGCCAAGGATATAACAGCTGGCTAGCTTCTAAAGCTTCAAGGACCCCCCCCCCCCCAAAACCTGCCCAAACTGTTAGGCAGCTTGAGCTAAGCTGTCTAAAATGAAAGGTTTGGGCCCCAAGCCCTTCACAGCTTTCATGTCAACTGACAGAGAGGTTGAACCCTGTAAGGACATGGCTATGAGTAAAACAATTATATATATTTGCACATCCTGGCAAAACAACACTGTCAAAAATTAAGGGGGAGGGAGGGAGGCAGCAGCTACTGCAGCAGTGATCATTCAAACATGCACTGTTACAGTAAGTTTACTTACATAGCTGTACTACATTCATCATACTGATCATGCTGCAGTAGACTAAGCTATATGAGTAGATTACCCTAGCTTACAACATTTGTGAGGTGGATGGGCAAGGCTTCAGGGGCCTATAGAGAATTCTCCTAGCAAAACCTGTTCTAGACCTAGAGCAGGGATCAAGCTTATGGTGCTTTGTAAAAGTAAGTATACACGACAAATATGCTGTTTCTAGAATAATTAGGGATCTTGGAACATGTACAAACAGTAATCGGGTGTTCGACCAACATATAGCCAGGACAGTGAGAAAATCATTCTATGTTGCCCAACTCATAAGCAAGGGTATGGCATCCAGGTCCAAGGAAGTAATAGTACCACTCTAATAGACACCTATCAGACCCATCATTGAGTACAATGCTTCCACTGACATGTATCTAACCAGGCACTTGCAACACTTGTAAATTCTTCAAAGGTTCCTCACGAGAACAATCCATGATATGGATAACCAGTCCTACACAGATTGCAGTAAGGTTCCATCCATCTCTGTACTCAGTCTCCTACAAGTTACTGAGAGGCGATTTCTGCCCCACATATAAGGCATCCTCATATCCAACTCTGATGGATCTCTCTCACATCCACAAAACGAATAGCACCAGAAACACTAACTCCACAGTCCTGAACTTTGTTTGCAACTTAAACAGAACATGCTGGAGGGACTAATATGTGTCTTAAAGGTTCCACATGCTATGGAATAATCTCCCCTTCTATGTGAAACAGAGTTAATCCCTGAACCTATACGAAAAAACCTTGATCACTGGACAGAAAATTGCATGTTCACCACCAGTCTGGCTCCTATGTCTCTGATGAACAGAGGTCAAGAGCAAGTAAATTAACCCCCAGCTAACATACCCCCAACACACACACACACACACACAAGCTTAAGCTACTTCCTTACTAACATGCCACATCATACAGGCATTCAAGGAACTCTGAGACAAAACTGGATTGGGCTGCACAGCTAGGCTTAGAGACTATAGTGGTTTTTAGCCAAGTATAAACCTTTGAATCTATCAACCTCTAGAATCCAACCCTTTCTAGAACGCCATAGATGAAGCCATGCCCTGGTAGCATGACCCTTCCCTGGAATACTTTTGTTGTGGTGAGAATAACAAATGGTAATAACCTGAGACAACCATTTGGAAATAGCCAGTTTTGACAAGTTGTCCCTTCTTACCTTCACAAGAAATCCCTTAGTTATTGGTCCGATAGCTCCTCATCTGTCATCTATCTCTCCCTCTTCTTCCTTCTACCTATACTAAAACATTCTCTCTCACCTCTTTATACTAATCCTACATTTCCTCCTTTTCTCTTTCTGTTAAGTTATTTCCAAATATGTTTCACAGTTCTTTAGATGCTGCTGCTACTAATTAATTGTACTCTGTTTACATGTTGCACATTTCTGATTACTTGTATACCTCTGTTTACTATGTTCTTTATGTAATGCCTTTCTCCAGAGTTTTTAAATTTTGCACCTTTGTTGACTACTTCTACACCTCTATTTTCTTTATGTAATGTTGGAATTTTTCTGGAGCTTTTCTTTCCAGGACTCTGCTGAAAACAGGAAGCTTTCTGCCCAGTCAGACTTTCCTGGTAAATAAATGGAATAAATAAAGTAATGAATGAACTACTGACCCAAAGATCTGAAAGATTTTGTTCTGGCAGGGTACTAACTGAGTTGTCAGTGAACTTCCAAGTTATAGACCATCCTTTCTCCCTCATTTTTGGGGTTCATTAAAGAAAAAGGAGATGGACAGCTTGGCTTAAATTGAAATCAGATACCACTTTAGGCACAAAAGAAAGATCACTTTTCAATGAAACTCTTTCTCTGTGGAAAATGAGATAGGGCTGACTCACCATAAGAGTTTTCAACTCAGATACTCTTTTTGCAGATGTTAAAGCAATCAGTAAAACAGTTTTCCATGTTTAAGAACCTCTAGTCAGCTTGACAACCTGGTTCAAACAGAGAAAGTGTTAGCTTCTCTGACACAAAATTAAGATCCAAAGAAGGAGCCATCAATTTTCTTGGAAGTCTCTTATGCAAAATCCATTTCAAAAACATTTTTACATGGGAATGCATTGAATGAGGGGAATTCATGGGCAGACATGCTGAAATGGCTGACAAATGACCCTTGACAGGGGAGTAAGAAAGGCCACAGGATGGTAGATCACACAAATACTGTAAAACCAGAGAAACACTAGCACTGGATGGGTACTGGCTATGTTGCTGGCACCAACTAGAAAGCTTTTCCTTTTGCTAATATATGATTTTCTAGTAGCAGGTTTTCTGCCTCCATCAGTACCTGCAACACATCCTCAATAAACAGGTTCCTAAAGGCAATTAAGACCCTATCATGCAGTCAGTTAGTTGAAGTTGATTGTAGTAAGGTTGTATCAAACACACCTGTTCTTGTGTGATTGGATCTATTCTATGAGGGAACTTGTGGCAATTGCCCCTGGCAGTTTCTAAAAGAAGAGAGAACCACTGCTCCCTGGGTCAGGAGCGATTCACCAAAATGATTCTGGCGGATTCCTTCTGAATATTCAAAAATACCCTAAGTGACAGTGGAAAGGGTGGAAAAGCATACAGTAACATGTCTGTCCAAAGACAGTAAAAGGCAAATGTCTTCCAAGGCTTCTTGTATGGAGTCTTGGAGCAAAATTCTGCAGGCTGATTATTCAGAGAAGAGGCAAACAGGTGTACTTGAGGAACTCCCCACAGACTGAACAAATCCTGAAGACCCCCTTGACCTAGATTCCATTTGTGAGGGTCTGTTATTAAACTGCTCAGCTTGTCTGCCACACAACTTTGCTCTATCAGGATGTAGGATGCCTGTAGATTGAGAGTGTGCTGCAAACTTATATCCCCAGGCTAATATGGCTAATCTGCCAAGGGGATGCAACTTGGTTCCCTTTGCTTGTTGATATACCTCATGACACTGGTATTCATACTTCTCAACCTCTTAGCACAGGAAATCTGGACAAAGCCAAAAATAATGGGAGGGAGGCAAAGGCTCCAAAATAGGGGCACGTTTTAAATATTGCTCTTACAAACTTAGAAAGTTGCTAGAATAAAAGGTTTGGGGTTTTACCTTTTTAAGGATATGACGTCTGAAACTCATGTCTCATTACCTTATGAATCCAATTCTAACTGATATGCCAGAAAACCACAGATTTTATGAAGAACAGATCAAAAATATGAGGCAAAAATCTGGACATTCTGTGAAAATCTGGACAGCTAAGAGGTACTGTCTGCAATAACTCAACAACTCGAAGACGTCCAGAGGACCAGAGGTAATTCAGAGTCTCGAGTGCCATAACTACAACAAGCATCTCTTTATTTATGTGCTTGCATCTGTCCTTGCTGTCACAAATACCTTGCACTTTTATCCCTCCTGACACTGCTCCTCAAGCAGAGTCTAAAGCATCTGTTTTGACTGACTGCTTTGAAATGGAGGTTTTAGAAAGGGAGACCTGGATTTATGGATATTTGTTGTCTCCATCAATTGATCTCTTCTGACAAACCCCAGGCCTAGAATTTAAAAAGATAATGGGTGTTAATACTGTGACCAAAGAGACTTCAGATACCCCTGTCTCTTTCTCATGTGGAGTCTTGCCAGGGGTATCATGAGAATCATAGATGTCATAAGACCCAAAGTCCTGGGATATTCCCTTGCAAAGACCAAAGTCTGAGTGGAAAACCCTTGAAATAGATTTAGATATAGATCTATTTTCCCCTGTGTAAGAAAAGCTCTTTGAACTGAGGTGTCTAGCACATACCCCAGCAAGACAACCCTGTGTGATGGAATCAAAAAAGACTTTTGAATGTTCTCTTGGAATCCCAGCTTAGATAAGAGATCTCTTACTCAAAACAGAGATTGCTGACACTTTGAAAAAGACACTACAAAGATAAGCAAGTCATCTAAATATGAAAAAATGTGAATACCCTGTAGTTTGCAATGAGCTATAAACTTGAGCTAGATACTTTGTGAACACACTTGGTGCAGTGGATAGTCCAAAGGATGGGGCAGAAATCTAATAATGTGATCTAGACACTCAAAACCTTAAGATATACCCAAAGTATGGGTTAACAGGGATGTGATGATAAGCATCTTTTAAATCTAGTGTAATTTGAAAACTTTAATGTGGAAAAAACGGTAACAGGCTTTTGTAGTACAGGATTTTAAACTCAGGCACTACCACAAATTGGTTTAGGACAGAAAGATATAGAACTGGTTTCTGGGTATTTTCTTTCTTTGGCACCAAAAACAGCTGTGAATAAAACCCTTTACAAAACTGGGAAGAAGGAATTGGTTCTATTACTCCTTTAGACAGCATATTTTGAAGAACAGGAGGAAACAGAGGAATCTGGTCTGGAGGATGAGGAATTTCCTCCCACTGACATCACTAACATTGATGAATAATCTTCAAAACCCATTTGTCTAAAATTATCTGTTGCCAAAAAGAGGAATGGAGATTCAGATTTGGCTGAAAAGGATAAGGAACTGCCAGGGTGGAAGGGGGGACATGGTCCCTTAAACAGCCATTCTGACTTGTTGGCTGGTCCTTTGTTATGGAGGTGTTCCAGTCTTCTTTTTGGAGCATAAGGAAAAGTACTGTGTGACCAGAACCGGTGTGGGTAGGATCCTGATGTTCTAACATTAATCAGGAGTGACAACAATCCTCAAGGAGGCCACCAGGGATGCACCTCACACTTGTGCTTCATCACTGGAATAAAGTGCATGCTTGTTTCCTTGGTAGTGCAGGAGAGCTCCTGAATCACAAAACACATACAGACAACTTATGTATAAAATTCAGAATATGAGAAAATGTAGCCTTGGACTTCCACACTTTATTGTACTGTTCGGGTCTATATTAAATAGTCACCCACTTAGGTTGTCGAACACCTAAGCGTCGACAACTTAAAATCGCGAACAGCCTTTTACACACATGGAAACAAGTAATTTAGCTGTTACATGGATTTTGCCCTATTTACAATGTAGAGCGATCTCGGAGTTGGTATATTTAGTTGGGCGGGGTGTGGGAGGCACAGCCCCCCCCAATTGATTTCAGTTTAATTTTTTTTTCACTTTGGCCAATGGCATTGTTTCCCTGTGTGGAAACATCTGTTCGCAATTTTAAGTTGTCGATGTTTAGGTGTTCGACAACCTAAGCAGTCGACAATGTAATATAGACCCTACTGTTCAGACATCCAAGGTGACACTGTGGATCAAACTGTGAATCCCTGTGCAAAGCTCCACTGATAGCTACTACCTTTTAAAAACCTGAAGTGATGAAGTGCTGGTCCATATGGAAATACATCACACAATTATCTAAGCAGTACATATATAGTGCTGGTGTGAGTTTTAGCTCATGATACAAAGAGTGCAGAATCACGGTAAAAAAATTTTCACAGCTAACAATAGGTTTATATCATAACAGCAATGGGCAAAAAAGAACGAAGTGGTGTATGAGTTAGGCAAACTCTTCTCGCCTGAGTGATATCATGGCACACACTGGTTGGAGTTAAGCATGCCCATTCCTTCTATGAATCACAGGTAGAATGCACACCCAACCTGACTCAGAATGTGCCTGAAGCAACTGTTTTACATAATTATAACTATTTCTTGACGAAGCAGGAATATTTCAAAATTCCCACCTTACACGCAACAGTCTGTAAACCTGCTGCAAATGTTTTCCCACAATCTCACTGAGTAACCCTCATGGATTTTCCACACACTACTAAGCAATCTACATGTTCAACTTGTCATTACTTCTTGCTTTCTATAGCTATCCTTAACACAAACTTCTTAATACTTCTTTGCCCTTGCCAGCCACTATTTCTGTCTATCCTTACCTTAATCTTTTTGCTGCATCCATCTTTCCATATGCTTTCCGCTTCTATTCTACTTCATACACACCTTTTGATGTCTCATTAATAAGCTCTAGGGTGCTCTACACTTGTCTTTACCCCACTTTTCACAGCTTCTCTACTTTGCAGCCACTTCTCATTCTTGCTTAACATGCTACTTTACCATTACTCTCAGACCATTTTATTATGCCTTTTACCATTTACAGCTATGACTTTGCCATTACTTTTCAATCTATTCTCTGAGCCATTCATCTACTAAGGCCCTAGTCATCTCTAGAACTATCTTAAATTCTGTACTATTGGCTGAATTCTCAATTAGCATTTACTGTACGCCCCTTCGTTTTTGGCATTCTCTATTCCTTCTCACTTGCAGTTGTCATACTACCTTTATTAATATTCTTCAATACATTTATCAATGAACTTTACAGTGACCACAGAATAAAAATGGGTGTAAACATGAATGCAGCTTAATTTCTCATATCTTCCCACTATCTTTGTCTACCCGAACAGAAAATGACTGGCTCCAAACTAGAACAAAAGATATTTCCTGGAGTGTCTGCCCATCCTTACAAATTTGTTCGAGTGACTTGGGTCCAGAAATGGCCACAGGTCCCCATTTCTCTTTGGCACTAAAAAGAACCTTGAGTAAATTCCATATCCTCTCTGGTCTGGAGGGACTTCTTGGATAACTTCATTGCTCAGAAACTTCTTTATTTCTGAAGCAACCACCTCCATTTGAGAGAGTGGTAGGTTGGGAAGCCTTTTTGAGATTAGAGGAGGAGAGTAAAAGGGAATGAAGTAATCTGGTTAAAAATAATACTCGGCACCAATTTGTCTTGAGTGATGGATGTCCTGGTTATTGGATGCAAGGATAAGTGCCTCCTGACTGCCGTCAGAGCATGGCTGTCAGGCAACTATTCAGGAGCTTTGAAAAGGCTTTTCAGAGGAAGGTCATGTGAAGCCTTAATTGTGCAAACCACCTCTGTTCCTAGGGTGAAGTCCATTGTAGGAGTCCCTCCCTCTGCCAATGAGAGCTCTTTCTCTGGAAGTGTCAGGTGTAAACCCTTGAGATTTACAGAAGCAAATCCTCATGATTCCTTTCTGATTCCTCAAGAAGGTCCTCTGAGGAGTAGAGTTTGATCCCTATGACAAAAAGGGATTTACCATCTTTTTCACTTCCAAAAATTCTGTTTCACTCAGAGATGAAAGACTATTGATCCATCATAAAGGGCATACTTAAAAGACGTCTTAAAATGTTCTGCAAAATTAGAGAACCTCATTGAAACATGCTACCTGAGGGATATGCCTGTGCCTGCCACTCAGTAACAGTTTCTACCCTACAGTGATTAGACTTCTGAACTCAGGCAGTAGTCCCAGGGATCTGGACATGCAAGTCAATTTTTATTTACTTCTGCAATATATACTTACTGTACATAAATTCCAAGTAAGTGCAATATTTATTATATCCATAGTCAGTATTACTTAACTCACTCAGGTGCAATATTAGATAAACAAATTAGGCATTTCAATCTGTAGTTTTATATTACTTTAAATATGGTAGTTAATTTAACTCAGGGGAGAGTATTCTTTTCGTACATGAGTGTTGGTAAATGTCTCTGCTCTTTCTTGCATGTAATTGGGAGTAGTATTGTATTTGATGGTTATGTTTATTCCTCTACTTGTATGTGTTGCTTCGCTCTCCTTTGTAATCTCAAGAATTGAGCTGATGCACAAAGTTTACTTTGACCCTCAATGGCATTGTAGATAAGGTGCATAGCAACATTAGACAAGGACAGAAAGATAGCCAGTTGCACATCAATGGACTTATTTTGATCCATAGATAAGGTCCCTGGGAGGGATTTGGAGATGTCCTTAGTCAAATCTTGCTGAAAACATGTAACATGTGCAAAATAATTCAATGCCTTCACTGAGAAAATAGATGAGGAGTAAACTTGCTTCCTGAATTTGTCCAACTCATAAGATTCCCTGTTCAATAGATGGACAGAGAAACTTGCTTCTGTTAGTTCCTTTTTGGTGGCCGTCGCCACTACTATGGAATTCATGGTTGAGCCTTTTCTCCAATGGGGATCATCTTTGCAAGCAACAAAGAACTTATCTGCCTTCTTAGGGATGGGTTCAGCTGTGTTGGCTTCCTTCCAATCTTTCTGAAAGATAAGGTTTACCATCTCATTAGTGGGTTGGACTATCCAATAGACAGACGGGCCATTACCTGGCAGCCTCAATAAAAAGAAGGCATTTGGAAGGACCATCCTCCTTTCTGTTTAAGCAGCTCAAGGATTTCTCTGAATGAAACATACTCAAGAGGGACCTGGGAGAACCCTCTCCTTCATCAAAGTCAGTATCAGTGGTGACAGACCACCAAGGGGAATCCAGGTGCCTCATTCTGCACAAACATGTCCTGTGTACCTCCTCAGTGGGTTTCTCTAGGGAGGACTCAGAAGTTGATATGGTCTGTTCTAGAGGAGACAGATCAAAGCTTTGGGTTACTGGCTGTTCTAACAGGACAAACAGAGTAGGTTCTGGAACTTGGGAAGTTCTTTAGGAGAGGGATGAATCCGAGGTTGAGGAGGTATAGTCTTCTCTCTTAGTTCAGAGAATCCTCTCTCGAAAGCTGAGCTTGATAAGGACCTGGGGAACCTACACATAGGAGCTGAAACCCCCAAAGGATGTTCAGCTCTGGAGACCATTACAGCTTGTATCAGAGGATGACACTGAAGTTGAACTGTTACAGCAGAGGCTCCAAGAGGAAGGAATGGTTCAGAAGTCCTCAGTTCCAAACTTACACTGTTGGAGTTAGCTCCTAGATTCAGATGGCTCTGAAAATGTCAGATTCGGCCGAATCAAAGAACATCAGTGTTGAGCAAGAACAAATCATAGGCTTCCGATGCAGACCTGCTCCAGGTGGAAGTCGGATACAAATGCTCTAATATGAAAGGGCAGATTGGAGAAGGATCAACAACTGAATGTGGGGAATAAACCATTTCCTTTGATGTGGCAGTTGCTGGTGCCAGGAGGACCCCCAGATGGATCTGGGACCAAAGAAATTTCCTCATCATCTCTTCCAGATTTGCTTCAGTAAGACTCCTGGTGGATCTGGCTAACTGAAAACACGAGGCAGCAGAGGGGGCCTAGAATGGTGGTACACGTTTTCTTTCATACTGGTGAGGAAAGCCTATGGGAAATTTACTCTGTTGAGAATCTCAGTGGTGTGCTGAATCTGATGAGTACCTTATCTGAGAAAAGCATTGGTTCCCAAAATTTTACAATTTTGGAAACCAGAGCCAAAGAAGAGGTATGGTCTAGAGACCTCTTTCTTGAGAGCTTAGATTTTTCTTTTTCTCTTTCCTTAGATTTCCCCTTGGATTTCTCAGCTGGTTTCTTACAAGAGGTGTCTAAATGTGAGGAGCCCAGACAATAGACACACCTATCATGTGCATCAGAATTGGGCAATTTATGGGAGCAGGCCATGAACTTCTCAAAACCTGAGAGTTTCTCGGACATTCTGCAAGAGAATAACAGATGAAAGGAGGACAGAAACTCTACTTTTTTGGTATAAATATAAAAGTAAATTATAAAAGGTTGGAAAGGAAACATATGCATGTTTCTCTGCAATGTCTGTAGTGGACACATGCAAGTGTTAAAGTTTTAATAAGTGAAAGTACATTAGAAAAGATGAAACTTGAAAGATGTTTTACTTGTGCATCTTTACAGGTTATTTATGTGGGTGCATAGCTTGATTAGCAATTTAAATAGAAGTATATCCTTGTAGCGAGTGTATGCATATGTTAAAGGCTCAGTAAATAGACTCAAAAAGGTTGAAACTTGTTGGTTATTTTACTTCATGGGAAGAAGTTTTAATTTCTGATCATGACAAGGTATACAAGGCAAACAAACAGGTCAAAGGATCACAGAAAATAAAAGGCAACCGGGTCACAAAACCTTTTACACATTACCAGTAAAGTACAGTTGTGTACACTTAGGATAAATGTAGATGTTCGAGTGTATTCACTGTTGCAGTCATCACTTTTGGGTTATCTGCTTGCAGTAGCCCTCAGTGGGCCTGATTAACAAAGTCTGGGGTCCTGCATCGGTTGCTGTCCCTTCTTCCACGACGTCAGGTCATCAGGGGTATAAAACATGCAGCCGACGCCATTACATCAGTTTTTCTTGCCCCAGATGTCAGGTGCCCCCTTAATGGGAAGCAAATAAATCTATAAATATACAAGGTTATACCTCCAACAAAAAAGCAAATACACCAAAAAGCTTTTGAAGATAGCAAAGAAAAAGTAGAGGTATATCCAAAAAAAGAAGGGGACTGGAGGGAGGGTAACCAAGACTGCAACAGTAAATACACTCGAACATCTACATTTATGGTAAGTGTACACAACTGTACTATGTTCTTTGTGTTTCACTGCTGCAGTCATCACTTTTGGGTAGATTCCCAAAGCTAAGGATGGGAGGAGGAATTTAAATAGAATTAGGACCAGCTAAAAGGCCCTGCAAGACTGCAGTGGCAAAGTCAGCTCTGGATTTAGAGAAAATTGGCAGATGGTAATGCTTGGTGAAAGTATGTACAGAACTCTAGGTAGCCGCTTCTAGGATGTCCCTGGTAGTGATGCCTCTAAGAAAGGCTGTAGAGGTAGATGCAGCCCTGGTAGAGTGGGGTCTGGTCCCCTGTGGGACAGGTTTTCCATGGTGTTTGTAGCAGAAATTAATGCAATGGCCTATCCATTTGGAAATTGTTTGCTTTGAAAGAGCCTTCCCCCTCTGCCCCTGCAGCAAATATCACCAGCAGTTGATGAGGTTTAGTTCTGTCCAAGTAGAATCTAAGTTGTCTGTCCACCTTCTACGGAGTGCAAAATCCGTTCCCCTTTGTTCTGTGGATTAGGAAAGAAGGTTAGCAAATGTATGAACTGATTAAGGGCCACACTGGATACCACCTTGGGCATGAAGGAGGGATTGGTCCTGAGGGACACCCTGTCCGCATGAAAGATGATGAAAAGCTCCACTGCCATGAGGGCCTGTAATTCAGATACCCTTCTTGTTGAAGTGATTGCTAAAAGGAAAGCTGTTTTCCAAGAAAGGAATTTTAAGTAGCAGTGGCAGCTGGCTCAAAAGGAGGAAGGGTGAGCTTTTCCAATAGAAAGTTGAGGTACCAGGCTGGAGTTGGAGCTCTCCTGGGTGGTCGTAAATATTTGGCCCCTCTGAGGAACTGCTTAAGCAGTGGATGAGAGAAGAGGGGTGGCTCTGTGTTATAATGAGCTGAAATGGCTGTGGCATGGATTTTGATGGAGGAGAAAGACAGGCCCTTATGAAGCATCTCAGTTATGTATTGTAAAATCTGAAGTAAAATGGGCACTGTTGTGCTCATCCCTTGAGATTGGTTCCAGGCACAGAATCTTTTCCATTTTTCAGAACAATACTTTCTGGTACTAGGCCTCCTTGCCTCTCAAATGATATCCATCACTGGTTTACTGAGGGATGGTAAAGGAGAAATTATGTAATTAGCCAGGCTGCTAGATTCAGTGTTTGAAGTTGAGGGTGCAGAATTTGGTTCTCCTGCTGAGACAATAGAGTAGGAGCCTAAGGCAGGTGCCATGGAGCCACAATGACACACTGCGCAAGAGGGGGTACCCAGTGTTGGCGTGGCCAGTCTGGTGCAATCAAAATCATCCTTAGTTTGTCTTGTTTTATCTTTAGTACTACTTTGGAGAGCAGAGGCTGAGGAGGAAAGGCATAAACTGATAGGTTTTTCCAGCTGAAGGACAGAGCATCCACTTTCCAAGCTTGTTTGTGGAGAGTCCTTGTGCAGAATTTGTCCAATGATAGTTTTGGGGGGAGGCAAACAGGTCTATATCTGGGCTCCCCCATTTGCTTGTCAATATGTTGAAAATCCTTGATTCCAGTTTCCACTCGTGTGGGTCCATGAGGTTTCTGCTTAGTTCATCTGCCAGTGTATTTAGTTTTCCTGGCAGGAATTGAGCTTGTAAATGTACTTGATAGCTCAGGGCTGTGTTCCACAATGCCATGGCTAGTCTGCAGAGGGGGTAAGTATGTGTACCCCCTGCTTGTTTATGTACCACATAACAATGGTGTTGTCTGTCTTTATCATTAACTGTCCTGGAAGAATGTGGTCCTTGGAGGCTGTTAGAGCATTCTGTACAGCTAACATTTCTTTTTGATTGATATGCAGGTGCATTTGACTTGGGTTCCATTTGTCCTGGATGCACTTCCCTGCCAGGTGGGGCCCCCATGCATAGTCTGATGCATCTGTTAAGGTTTGGGCGGCAGGGGGTAGTGTGAATGGTAGTCCCCTGTTTTTATGGCAGGCCTCTGCCCACCAAAGGAACTCTAGGCGTAGGCAATGTATGATAGAAAGCATTGATTCCAGATCCTGTGAATGCTGACACCATAGGCTTTTGAGATACCATTGCAGTTTCCTCATATGCAGCCTTGCATATGGAATTAGAAGAATGCAGGAGGCCATGAACCCCAAGGCTTGCAGTATTTGCCTTGCAGATAACTGGGTTTTTGTGGCCACTTGTTTGAAGTAGGTTGTCAAATGAATCCGTTTCTCTGGCGTGAGGAAAGCCATCTGGGAAGTTGTATTCAAGCTTGCTCCCAGGAATATAATTTGTTGACAGGGTACCAGGTGTGATTTCTTTTCTTTTACGGTATACCCCAGACAAGTCAGTACCCTTTGAACAAAGGCCAAATGATTCAAAAGTATGTCCTGGCTTTCTGCCTGAATTAGACAATTGTCCAGATATGGGTATATTTAAATATTTCTTTGCCTGCAGAATGCAAAGACTGGAGCTAGGCACTTTGTGAATACCCTGGGCGCAGTAGATAAGCCAAAGGGCAGTGCAGAGAACTGATAGCGCATGTAGCCTGCTTTGAAGCGTAGGTATTTTCTGCAAGACTCCCTGATAGGGATGTGCAGGTATGCTTCTTTTAAGTCTAGTGTTGCCAACCATGCATTGCTGCCTAGTGTAGGAAGCAGCTGGTGAAGAGACAGCATCTTGAATTTTGGAATCACCAGAAAAGTATTTAGAGTAGAAAGGTCCAGGATAGGACGCCATGTATTGCCTTTTCTGGGTACCAGGAAAAGTCTCGAATAGAACCCTTGTCCCTTTTCCTCTTCTGGTACCAAATGAATAACCCCCATGCTTAAGAGAGAGAGTGCTTGATTTTTGGCCTCTGCCCACTGATTTGGGTGATTTGGGGGTAGATCTGGCCACCCGCTTGGTGTTGGTAAGGTGTGGACGTGAAATCTGTATCCTTGACACTATATTTAAAACACATTTGTCATGGGTAATGAGTTCCCAGTTTTTGGCCTGCAAACTAATCTTTCCACCTAAAGGAGCATTCAGTTGGGAAGTGCTTGGAAGTTTTAAAAGCAAGTCATTGAGACTGTTTTCCATAGGATGAAGTCTTACTACTCCCTGATTTGGGTGCAAAAACCCCCCACTGCTTAGTCTTGTGTGTCCCCTGGGACTGAAACCTGGGGTTTCTGCTATGCCTGGCTTTGGCTTGAGACGACCTTGAAGAGGCTGGAAAGGACCAATTCTTAGAGGGCCAGTGCCTACTAAATCTAGTAGGCTGAACGTGTAAGAAATCTTTAACAGTTTTCATAGATTTAGCTTTATCTTCCATCTTTTTAAGAACTTCCTTAGCCTTGTTGCCAAACAGGCAGTAATGATTTAAGGGAGCATCCAACAATTTAGCTTTAACATGATCAGGTAAGGACTGCTCCTTAAGCCAAGCATGCCTTCTGAGCACAGAACCAGTAACAGCAGCCCTGCAAGAGGACTCTAAAGAATCAAATCCACATTGCAAAGTATGTTTTCCAACCTGTTCAGCAGAATGCATTAAATCCTGTAATTCTTTATTTTCCGCACAGTCAGGAATCAACATCATTTTCTGTTTAAGCAATCCAATAACATGTTGTTGATACTTTAACATATGAAACTGGCAGTTTAAAGCCCTAATGGCCAAGGTTGCAGAAGTGTAAACCTTCTTACCCCATCTCTCCACCGCCCTGGAGTCTCTATCAGAAGGGGTAGGATTTTTAGCAGTAGAAGCCTTAATGCCCTTGGGTTCCTGTGAAATAGTCTCTGGATCCACAACAGGATTTTTAAAAAGGAACTTGTGTGAATCAAGAACCCTGTAATATCTGTCAGGTTTTCTGGGAGCAGTAGGCAAGGAATCAGGGGCCAAACTAGATTCCAAAAAAGCATCAACAATGTCTAGTACAGGAGGAATAGCTAAAGGCCTATACTGAGGCAGGAGTAAGAAATCCCTAAGCCTCTTTTTTGAATCAGAAAAATCCTGGCTTTCCCAGTGGAAATGCTCCCTTAGAGCATGTAAGGTTTCACCAAAAGAAAAATCCTCTGGAGGGGAAGCAGAGGGAACAGAGTCCTCTACATCAGAATCCTCATAAGTAGATAAGGACAAATCCAGATCATAAGAAGAATCAGAAAAATCAGAATCCTGGTCAGAAGATTCATAAACAACTTCAGTCCTAGGTCTCTTAGAAGAGGGAGGCTGGCTTCCCCTGATTAGAGTTATAAGATCTTCAGCCATTCTTATCATTTGTTTTTTAGGCATAGAGGCCTGAGCATGCAGCCTGGGTGTCGGTTTTTTAGGCATGGTTCAAGATTTAGGCCTAAAAGAAGAAGGAGGCGTTGGTTTAATATGCAAGTCCGTAGGCCTGAATACACCCTCAAAAGCCGGTGCCTGCACAGCGGCTCCGGACCCATCCCAGACTCCATAGTTGAAGCATCTTGCGGCATACTGGACTCAGTAGAGGCCTGCGAATCAGAAGTAGCGGGTATCAGGGGCTATGAAAGCACCTCACTGAGTACCGGTGAACTGGCGACTGGCTTAGGAGAAGCGTCATCAGCAGTTTTGGACCTCGGCGGCCCGTCTCTGTCTTTATCCTTGCGTTTTTTCAGAATCCTGGTAGTCGGATGGCTAACCAACGACATTTCTGGATAATTAAACAGAGAACCAAAATATTTAGAGGCGAAAATATACAGACGACGCATAGTGTGCTGATTAAATAAAGCACAAAACTGACAGCATGGTACGTCGTGGTCAGAGCCTAGGCAAGGAATACAGCACGAATGAAAATCTTTATGAGGTATTTGCTTTCCACAAGTACTGCAATTATTAACTTTTACTGACATCGGTAAGGAGTAAGAAAAACTTTCCCCAATGGGGTACTTAGCTTTAGTTGAAGACTTCGGTTCTGAAACTCGAAAACAAAAATTTCAGGAGTAGGTCAACTGGCACTTGCGAACTGCTTCTGCTTCGGCCACCGCACGGCAAGAAAGACTGATGTAATGGCGTCTGCTGCATGTTTTATACCCCTGACGACCTGACATCATGGAAGAAGGTACAGCAACCGACGCAAGACCCAAGACTTTGTTAATCAGGCCGACTGAGGGCTACTGGAAGCTGATAACCCAAAAGTGGTGACTGCAACAGTAAAACATGAAGAACATCCACTATCATGCTATATCCCTCCCCTTTCTCAAGAAGGGCAAAGCAGGTCAGTTCCAGTGTAAATTTAAAGGTACCCACCCAATCATTCAGCTTTAACTTAAAGGATCCTAGGGTGTGACTCTGTTTAACTTGCAGAATTAAATTTGTTCAGAGATGGGGTAGATGTTGGCTTAAAAACAAGTCTCGCTCCAATATGTTTAATTTATGAGCTGTTGGATATTTAAATCCCTATTTTTTGTTTTAGTGGAGCTATATGACTTGCAATGATATAAAAGATCAAAGAGTATATGTCCCCTAATGGTGCTGAGGGCAAGGCATAGATCACCAAGCAAAAACCTAAAAGAAGCAGAGTAATGGGATAGTTCTTCAAGCCTTTCCAAGTAGCACATGGACTTTAGGGCAGCTATTTAAGTTATGAACTTCTGCAGCCTTTCTAGTAGCTTAATGTGTCTATAAATGTACATTTCAAAAAGAGTACTGTAATCAATAATTGGTCTAACTAGATGTATGTAAGGATGGAAAATAATTTTGACTTGAACAATATGCCTTTGGATATCAGCTGTGCTAAAAAAAAGGATTTTCTAACTACTGTTGTTACATGGTGGTCTTAAGAGAGGTTAATACTGACCTAGGTTCTGATATCTCTGACTATATCATCATTTTGAAGTAGAGTGTTGGATATACTGTAAGTTGAGGGAAAGATTTGCTTACCAAATGTGACAATACTACACGCTTTTACATTTTAGTCTGTGAAAACTTTGTATTTTGTAACACTTTTGGGAGATTAGAAATAATCCCCACAGCTCATGTGCTGTTCATGCTCATCAGGGTCACACAAGAAAATATATACCTTTCAAACTCCTTGTTTTAGCTTAGTCTTTACCAACAGCAGGTAGTATACAATTTGCTTTAACTGAAATTAAAGGAAAACTGATTTCAAAGCATGGCATGCAATACAGTCTAGTCACAGAACTTCATTAGCAGTTTTTAATGTAAATGAAGTCTTCATAACTCGGAATTTCACATTAGAGAGTGAGCTACTGATTAAGCTGCTTCATTTTAGTTGCATCTGTTTTGTGTGTGTGTCTGTGTATATGTACAGGTCTACTTTACAAGACTGAAATCCCACTTACCCGACTTTCATAATGCTGAGAAGAAAAAGTCGACAACCCCATATCACTGACCTCTCGGAATACCGAATTTCAACTCTAGGTAAGTAACCACTTGGCCACCATGCTGAACTTTGCCCCTTACCCTGCGGTGGTGCGATTTTGGAGTTGGTATATTTAGTTAGTGGAGGTGTACCCACATGGGTGGGTTTAATTTGCTTCAGTTTACATTTTTTTTGTTTGGCCAAGCGGTTATTTACCTAGAGATGACAATGTCCATGATTTCCCAAGTGATAAAGCTCTAGCCAAGATGGCAACTTACAATGGAGAAAGTCAAGAGCAGAGCCATAATCGATGGGTACAGAAGGAAGGAAACGAAAATGACTGTAGAGGCTGAGGCAGAATTTGAAAGTTAAGAAACATCCATCATCTTACCAACAACAACAAGAGCTACATGTTGACTAGTGGAGACCCAAGCTCCTAAGGAGGCAATTAACAGAAAATCCAAGTGGAACATTTTAAGGTGATCAGAGGTTGGGAGAGTGTCTACATGAAAAAATTAATAAGAACAGATAATACAAAAAAAATGTATAACAAATGTGAACAGATTAAACCTAAGTAAAGGGAAAGAGAACATTTCTATGTATGCTTTGCAGCTTCTACTGAGACAAAAATAAATGAGAGGCAGAAGGCACCAAGAAAGCCCAGTTTTCATCAGTGAGGCAGTACATATGCCTGAAAGTAAAACAGCATGAAACAGTTTCACATGAATAAGAACTTATAACAATTCCCATTAAAAAAGCTGAGAACTTGGGAACAACCACATAATTATAAAATATTCATAGATAACAAACTGCCATAAAGATTAGAAAACTCTACTGAAAATGCAGTATTAAAGTTTCAGAATACAATCCTCAAACAGTCTAAACCTATTTTTTGAATCAACACAAGCTTTTGTGGTAGATATGAAATGGAGAGCCAGGAATCAGCAGTGCGTTATGGGACGGAGCCAGCAACCTAGCAAAGTAAATGTTTCAAGTCCTATTGGCTTCCTGCAGCCGGAGTTCTGTAAAATCAGTTCTTGAGTTATAAGACTTCACACACATCTAACTGCAAAATTTTATTTTAAACAATACCATGACATATATTCCCTTAATGAACAAAGTTAAAAAAAAAAACACAAATATACAGAACAGAAGATAAATGATGACAGACCTTTATCTAAAATTTAAAATACAATATTTTCTTGTGCGTGTTTCTCTGGTTTAACAATTTAAACAACTATGTTGCAAGTGCAACAAATACTCTACCAAATATAATGGATTATTTAAAAAAATGTAAATTTTAAACATACGTACTATGATTTCATTAAATGTACTTGGCAAACTGCCTGTAGGAATTGCATGAGCATGCCTACGACTGTTGACATCCTCTTCTAATGGGCCAATTGTACTTGCACTATGTGCTACTGGATGGGTAGGACAAAGTGATATGCAAGTCTGCTGTCTTCCTTCAAAAGGAATGTCGATGCCTCTGACATTGAAATATCCTTGTTTGTCTTTTTTACTGAAAAAAACAAAACAAAAGACCATATAAAGCAGTAATTGGAAATGGAATAATCTTATTAGTCAACAATACTAAGAGAATGGTCTAGAAAGCATTATGAAGATTAGACTTTAAACTAAAAAATGTGAAACTGCCTAAACAGTTCAGTAATACGTAACCTTATGTAACTAAATACACCAGTCAGAAGAAAACCAGCAATAATATTCAAAGATTTCAAATAAAGCCAGCAGTTCCAAGGATATCATATCCTGGATCTTAGCTTTTTTTTATTCCCAGTCCTAGTGAGCCCCAGTGTACCAGTTCCAAACTATCTGTATTTAGATATTCAATTGTTTGTCAACTCGGTAAGTAAAATATTCCTCGGACCCCTTTTCAGCCATGTAAAACTGGCCCTTGTCTACTTAGTCCATTAACCCAGCACTGTATTACAACTGAGGCTACTATAGTTAAACCTAGTTCACCACAATGACAATCAGACCTACTGCCTTTGCACAAGTGTATCTCAAAGTACCTGGAAGAAGGAGGGGTGACCACAGCAGCAATGATGTAATGGTGCAGAAATTATCAAATCCAATAACTCAGGATCCTACTACAAATCACTGAAATTCAGAGCAATGTAGCATGCCAGAGGGAGGGTTAACAAATGGCTAGACAAAACCTTTGCTTGTGAAAACTAGGGATTTGAAATTTTTCATTCTCATGCTGTATGCTCACATCTGCCCAAGATTTATGGGGCTTGAACACGTAGAAATGCTAGAAATATGGGCACAGCAAAATAAATCTCTTAGAACTGCTTTGACATTTTTAGATTTTTTAAAGTAATACATTTAAAACCACATAGTTTAAATACTGTGCTCATCCTCAGACCATTTTCTTTCCAAGCAGTAACTTTAGATAAGAAACCAATTACTCTTATTAACCAAAGTAGAACTTTGATCCACTTGAACAATTTTCAGACTCAGGGTACACAAATACAAGACAATGAACACAACATACCATTAGAGCAATTATGTCCAAAGAACAATCGGGTAAATGAGTGGCAGACATTAGCTTAAACAAAAAGCTAATAAAATACAATTATTAACCAACACAGTTGTTACAATCTAGTACTACAAAATACACATAGTAGGAAAAGGCATGGCAGGTTTTATATGAGGAAATGTCATTGGTGAGAAGAGATGGTGACTAACAGGGATAAGATAAAATTGTGACGAGTGGTGAGATATAAGGGAGGAGGGGAGGGAAAAGCAGCTGAAATGTTTATGCAGTATGGGAGGAAGAAAGGACAAATGAACAAGGAACATTAAGAAAAGAATTTAGGGGATATATATATATATATATATATATATATATATATATATATATATATATATATATTACACATATACATATATATATATATATATTAGATTTGGTCACACTGGAATAAGCTTGCTATCTGTTTACACAGAAGGAAAAATGGAGTGGCTAAGGGTCACTGAGTTGGGGTGGTTAGCTGTTAAGTTATAATCCAGTTGATAAAGAATCTGCACTATGCTGCCTTCAATAGGTATTTATTTATATTTAAAATGGAATTTTGGAAGTTGAAGATGGACTTGGTATGTAGCTGCAGAGAGTCTCATATTTTAGGAGCCTGCTCAGACCAGTGGAAAGTAGTTAATGGCGAAGAATTTGAGGGTTTATGGATGGAGATAGATTATAAGGGGTTATTCTTTCTGACAGATATGCAGTGAAGAAGACGAAACAGCTTAAGTTAAAAAACAGCAAGTAAGCAAGAGGAGTGTAGACTTTGTCTGATTGTGAGCCACTTAGCCTTTGATACAACAGAGCAGTGACATTCTCTTTGAGGAGACAAGAGTTATAAATCTGCAGATATTTGCTGCAGTTTGCAGTGCTTGCTATTTTTTGTTGTTGTTATAGCAGTAACAATTTATTCTAATTGTGGTAGGAGGACTCCTTTGCCTATTGCTACTCATCCTTCTGGAAAAATAAGGTGGGAGATGCATTTGGTCCAGAAGAGCGAGTGCTTTACTTTAGATTTACTTATTTTCCTGTGTTACTGGAAGTTAAAGCACGAGTCAAAGTCATAATCCCCTGTATCCTGCTGTTGCACAGTTTTGACTGGATTTTGATTTTTGTTGAGAAAGGCTCAATTGTCTAGTATTTTGTATAATCTTTGTGGGGTACCAAATAGCATAGTCTTGGATTTGCTGGCGCTAAAATGATTTTATGATTTGGTTCCCTACTGTAATTCTAAGAATAGTAAATGCTGGCCCTGGAATAATTAAGAAAGAAAAAGTGCATAGCAATGGATGTCAAACATGAACACTCAACATTGCCGGTCTCCTTTAAAGACGTGTTTGCAGCTAGGCAAGCCCCCTTGCACACCAGATGTATTTTTTTGGGGGGGCTAACCCCCCACCTCTTTCAAATTTACATATTCCAACTGCTACATTGTAGTACCTCAGAGAAAAAGGGAATATTTAGAGAAATGGCAATGCCAAACTTGACATATGCAAATCCATATTTTCAATCATTCAGTCTCAGTATTCTGGATCTCGCACTTATGAGTCTCAGAATTTCAAACAGTTACCATAAGACTCTGGTGCCAGTTACACAGCAGCTCAATGTCTTCTTCTAGGTGAGTTTGTAAATCTGTGGCAGACTGATTTTATCTGCAACGGACTCTGTCATCTGCATAAAGGATAATGTAGACACGGTGGAGGTCTATAGGCAGTTTGCTCACAAGTGAATAAATAATATAGGGGAGAGTGGTGAGGACTAAACTCCTACTTGCAGGGTTGCATATGGGGAAGTAGTTTACCCTATTTTTATTTGGAACACTCGGCAGGTACAATTTAAACCACCGTAGAGCCTAAATGCTGAGGGCTGCTGTGTGTAGGGAATAATTAAGAGTGGGTGATCTATTATGCTGAAGGCTTTTTTGACGTCTGTTAATAGGGCCACCTGTTGGAAGTCCTTTGTTTACACTTTGTAATATGTTATCTATAAGGGTATAGATGGTGATCACTGTGCTTCTGCAAGCCCAGAAGACATACTGATGCCAGCTATGAATTCTGTATTTCTGAATGTTTTCAAGGAGACTATCAGCTTTTAAAAACTATTCCTTTTGTAAGCAATATACAGACTGGGTGTAAATCACTGGCTTAGTAGTCTTAGGAATAAATGTAGCTATTTTTTCCATTGGGATTTAAATGCTACTGAGGTAGAGACTGCAGATGTGAGTTAAGGGCTGGAGGGCATAATCATAGCAAAGGTTAATAAACCAGGGTTAAAAGCTATTAGTACCAACCAGAGAATCAGTAGTGTTTTTCTCTAAAAGTGCCTGAACATCTTTTGAATGCATTATTTTAGAACCGAATGTAGGACAGCCTACTTCAGGTCCTGCTTTGGATTACATAAGATGATGTGGTAAAGGGAAGATATTAGAATTCTCTTAGAAAGTCTAGGAAGATTAAGGAATTAATATGGACTGTAATTTGATTAGGGATCTCATCTTGTTACCTACTTTACTAGGCTCTAGAAGTTTTTCTGATTTTGGACAGATGATTACATAGCTCTTAGAAAAATGGGTTTGTAAATCTGGGGGCTTTTTTAGCTAGATTCCCAAATACTGTCAAACTCCCTCTGCTTTCTAAAGTTGAACCTCTTTTCTAAAGGGCCCAAATTCTGCCTCTTTCCTTGTAGAAGGCTTTAAAGTTCCCTGGTTATCAAACACTTTTTTACTGGTTTCAGGAAAGCAGACACAGTGGGAAGGTGTTTATTTTGAAGGAGAGGTAGATGCTAATAAAGGAGTTGACTACTATTTTGGGAGTTTTTTTCCATGAGTAGAGGGACCCAATTTGTTTGAGAGAGTTCGTAGTTTAGAGCTTTAACTGTTTGCTGAATTGATGGGAAGGAGCAAGTTTGGTTTACAATTTTATTAGTGCAGTTGATTGGACAGTGGCCACTAATTGAGTGAAGTAGGATGGAAAGTTATGAGACAAATCCAGTCGTTATGTGGTTTAGGGGGGTATACTTTCCTGTTTTACAATTTGGCTTTGTGGATTCTTGTACGAGTAGTATACGGCCTTAACTAGAGAGTGTATGAAATTCCCAAGAATAATTATATGACATGAGCCATTTGTTTGATGTATGATATATACCAGTGATATAAATGTATTGTGATTTGCAAGGGGGTAATTTGGGGTTGGGGGAGATGTGCAACTGTAATAGCTAATGATTGTTGCTTTTTAACAGATATCATAGCAGCTGACCAGTTTGGGGCCATGATCATTTTTTGATAGAGTTTAAGTATAAATTTATTTTAAGATTTAAATTTAATAGAAAGTGTTCTCCCCCACCCACCCTGCTGCATGGCCTAGTATTGAATAGCTACACAACTGCAGAAACAAGAACATAATTTTTGATGTCATGATTTGGGGATCGCCAACATAACAGGTATTTGGGTGGATATGAAAGCATCCAGTTGTTCCAGTTTACTGGGTGTGCTGCACACATTTATCAAGGCTATCTTAAGAGGTGCCAAGGTCACGGGATTTGGGTCCTAGATTGATTGGCGTGATTCGTAAGGGTCGGATTCCAGATTAGCATGGAGTACGTTCAGTAAAGGAGTTAAAGAACGTGGAATAATATTTTCAGGACAGAGGATGGGTAGGACTGTTTATTAGTGACAGTTTTTAGATGTAGGCAGATAGAGTTCAGTATGTTAATTGTTAATGGTTAGAAGCCTGTAAATAAATGTTACAAAGGGAGAATAATATGTGTTGTGACTGTGTCAGGTGGAGATAATGGAGGGCCTTGAGAGGAAAATTACAGGAAACAACATTGATGGGTCTTATGTATAGATGCTGGGATTAGGATGGCTAAGTACGGGAAGATTATAAAGACATTTGTTGGGTTGTCAGCATTGAGAGCTGCACAGAATTATTTAAGAAGGCGGAGACTGGGAGAGAAGTGTTCTAGAGAGATCTAGGATTAGTAATGATGATGGGCACTGCAAGAGGAAGGGGTCAACAGGGAGGAATGTAAGAAAGAATCACAATAAGAGTTTGTGATCTCTCCCAAATAGTGACAACTTCTTAGAAAAACACAAGATAATTAACAGTTCCTCAAATGAAGTTTAGAGTGTGACTATGTCATACATAATGAAGGGCGTTGCTTAGTGAGGTGCAGTGGGAGGGATGCGGCTAGCAAACCTGGGTCAGCAGTATTATGCAAATGCAAGATCATTGTTAAGTTTCTTAATCACACTGTTTTGCACTGAGATGGTTGAACATTCTGTTATTTAGGGATTGATATGGGCAATTTGATGGAGGTGAAGAATGACTTGTACTGTATTTCAGCGATGTAACGTTAGTGGAGGCAAATTATTATTAGGTGTTTTAATCACTCTGTTTTGCATTGAGATTCTGAAGTACTTTTATTTTGGTGCTAGACAGGGTAAGACAGTGAAGGTGAAGAAAGAGTGTTGGAATGCACTGTATATGACCGATGTGAAGTTTGCGAGCAGGTGTAAGTAATAACATAAGGGGAGTGACCCAGGAGGGGAGGAAATACAGATGAAGTTGGGAGGGGAGAGATGTGAGACAACAGATGACATAGCCAATCAGTCTGCTCATGCACATTATTGTGAACGGCAGCTGATTCCAGCACACAAGGTTAGTCCAGTGATGTATGCACTTGCAAGTGGCAGCAAAAAGCATTACATTACTGCAAGATAAAAGAGAACTCCTCTAAATATAGACCTACTGGGGGAGGTTATGCAGGCTTTCTATCTGTAATTTAGTGTGAAAAAAGCCAACCAGTTGGCCTTTGAATTGAGTGGACAATTTTTTTTTTTTTTTTTTTTTTTGCAGAAACTATATACAAAAGAGTAGCAAATATAACAAAACAAAAAGGCATTTTAGGCAAATCAACAGAACACAAAGGTTAATGTTGACATAACTTGAGATTAACACTAGAAATGCAATATTTACACCAACAAAAAATATTTCTCTCAGAGTTTAAGCTGAATATTGGGGGCACACAGTAAAAAGGGGAAGCAGTTTGCCTGTCTCAAGCTCACAGTCCAAAAATAAAAGTTATGTACTCGCCATAATGATGCATCTGTGTTATCTATCTTTATTGCTCCTTGGCTCCATAGCTCAACCGCCTACCTGTACCCATAATCCTCTCATTGGCCAGGATTACCTCAGATCGAGTTTGCCCCTTATTCAGACTACCATTTTGTACTACAAGGTACTCAGCAAATATAGTTGCCTTTTCTAGTTAGACTTGAAGGAAGGGAAAAGAAAGGTTGGAGCTCATTCAAACATCAGACAGGAATCATTCCTCAGGATATACCAAGAGGTGAATGTAAACCTTCTTAACAGCAGGAAAAGGGCAGATGTGTGGGAGGTTAAGGAAGGATGAAAACAGACAGCACAGATGCATCATTATGGTGAGTACATAACTTTCATATCCAATGTTGTCTTTTTCATCTGTTTCTCAAGTGATGGGGCAGAGTCCCCAGCTACAGAAAACCCTGGGAGGCCCTCAAGGAAGGATATTTTGGAGCACAGCTGAGTCAAACACTGCCCTATCCCTAGACAAAAGTCCAGCTTGCAATGAACAATAAAGGTATGAGTAACAGACCATGTAGCAGCTGCACAAATTTCATCAAAGGAAGTTCTGGACCAAAAGGAGGATACTGTGGCCACAGATCTAGTGGAATGAGCCTTAGGAGGTTTAGGTAATGTCAATCTTTTCTTCAAATAAACAATGAAATCTAATCAGTGAGCCAGCTGACCAAAGATTCCTTTGAAACCAACTTGCCCAATTTAGCTTTGGAAAAGGAAACAAAAAGCTGGTCTGACTTTCTGAAATCTTTAGTTCTGTGGAGATAGAATCTAAGATGCCTATGAACATCCAACAGATGCAGCATGTATTCTCCTTTATTGGGAAAGTTTAGAAAAAAAAACTGGGAGACTGATGGATTGATTGACAGCCACCTTGGGTAAGGAAGGATAATACAGAGTGTCACCCTGTCCTTATGAAAAAACAGATAAGGTGGCTGGGAAGACAGAGATGGAAGTTTTGATACTTATTTGACCAATGTGATCGCAATCAGAAAATGGTTTTCTAAGACAAAAACCTTAAGTCTACATTGGCAGATGGTTTAAAGAGTTATTGTGTCAAGGTATGAAGAAGAACCATTACATCACATGGAAGAGTAGGATCCTTAACAGGTGGGTCAAAGTAAAAAGGTATGTTTGAGGAAGGCCTTACATAATCTCAATGCCGCCAAGGAAGAATGATTTCCTCCTATGTGAAAATTAGAGACTGCGGCAAGCTGAAGCTTTATCGTAGAATAACTAGCTCCACTATGGAAAACGGAAGCTTCTGTTTGTTTCTGGCCCTCATCATTTTTGCCTTTGTTCAGAATTCTTGGGATAAGAGATTGAGAGATGTAGGGGGTTGAGAATATTGGCAACTGTCTGCATACAAGTTTATAAAAGCTGCATGTAAAATGTATGTGCTTCTGGTTTTATGTCTTCTTCCTGTCATTACTTTTAGTACTGTCTAGACAACTTCTGCTACATGGTTGAGAGATGGGGGAGGGGATTGTGAAAATATTGCCGAATGCCCGGATTTTTATCAGTTTGTGCAAGCAGCATTTAAAATGTGATTTTTATGTCTTTATACTACCATTGCTGTTGTATTTTTACAGATTTCTTGTGCTAAGAGTTGGGGGTGAGGTAGAGGAGATATTAGAATATTGCTGAATGTCCAGATTGGTATGTGTTTGCAAAAGCAGTATTAAAATGTATCTCTGATTTGTGTCTCATTGCTTTTACACCTTCGTCCTACCTTGAATTTTGGCTTGGTCCAGATTTTTTATGCTAAGTGGTTGAGAGATGGGATTGGGGCTTTGATACTATTGGTGTATATCCAGCTTGGTACATGTTTATTAAAGTGTGACCTTGATTTTACACCTTTGTCCTACCATTCTACCTTTGCCTTTGTTTACACACTTTGTGATAAGAGGTTGTAAGGGGTGGGGGGGACTGTGAGTACTGCAGAATGTTCAGACCTTTATCTGATACTATTTTTGGTCTGTCCTTCATAACAATTTTGGTGGTGTTACAAAACATTGAGGATTGAAGTTACAAAATAACACATGTTCTCGAATTTATATCCTTCACAAAATTCACACTAAAGAAGGTTTGTCAAGTATCCTGGCATGTTTATAAGAGCAATATTTAAGATCTGTCTTCGGCTTTACACTTCTGTGCAGAATTCATGTGCCAAGAGGGCGGTGTTGTGAGAATATCCTAGTAATTCTATATATTTGCTTGTTGCTTTTGGTCTGACCCTCACAAATGTGGTTTTCAATCTAAGCTTTTGATTTTCAGACCATGTCCTTCAGAAAATGCATGGTACTGCACAATCTGTTCTAGCATCTGTTTAAGTTCTTATGTCCCTGACTATGTCCTTTGTTCTACCATTATTTTTGGCTTTGCCCAGAATTCTTGTGTTAAGAGGTTGAGAAGTAAGTAGGAGGCAGGTGTAATCACCTACTCCAGACAGTTTGTAATAGGAATGTTTAAAGTGTCCTGCGGAAGAGAAAGGGGGAGAATCTTAAAGAATTTCCCAAGGATTGCCTCATATTTTTGTTTGCCTTAAAACTTGATGGTTTTCTTATCATTGATGCTGTAGTTATTATCCTTTAGAAAATACCTACTTAGCAGCGTTCAAAATTATAACAGGAATTTTGAAAATCTGTCCCTGAATGTATTCCTTTGAGTTTGACTACTTCTGGCCTACTAGTCAAGGACTCTCCAGTTTTTCTGCCTGTGGTACACAACAGTAACAGAGCATGCACCATGGGGGTATATATTTTGTAATACTCTTCAATCTTGCCAACTGTACAGCTTGCCCTTATAATCAGTGTTTTCAGTATTGGTTACCCATTCTTTTGTGCCTGCAGTCATAATAACTTACATTGATTTTTGGAGTTAACCTATTTTTCTGGTATCTATATGCATTAGACTTCTTTTTGCCTGCTGGTCACTGTTACTCCTCAGTTTTTCTGCTTACGGTACAATGGTAAGTGATGTCAATGGAACAGATGTATGTTATTAGAGGTATATTATTTTGTAATATTCTTCAGTTTTACCTACTGTTCAGAGTTGAGTCAAGAATGCTGGCCTCTGTGGGACTATTAAAAAAATCTGATGGATAAACATTCCACTATTGTCACATCTGACTTTACATTTGCCAGATAACATCCATAACAAGTCACTATCAGAATAAGTGCCCTGAATGTTAGCTTCTTAAAGTCTACTATCTCACACACTTTCAGTAGGTATAATGTGGCAAGAGTAGAGCGAAGAAAGTGGTGCTGAAAGCTGTACCCAAAGTGCAGGTGCTTTTTATTAAGATGACAAAAGAACCGGATGCTGAACAGGTACTAATTCTGATTTATTTCCATTCCCAGTTAGAAATGAAGTGCATGTATTTGTCAGGAGTAGCAAAGAGAAAGCTGCAGTAGCAGAGGATGAAAAGAGGCAGTGGGGATCCATTACAACATTTTTTTTTTAGGTCATAAGAGAAGAAAGATGAAACAAAAAATCTACCTGCAGTAGAACACAGTGGTCCTGCAATACAACCTACCCACTGTGATTCAAGTATCCTTATTATAGAAAGCACCTACTGTGTTGCAGCTGCACCACAGTCTGCCCACTATGAGCCTTCCCCCATTACCATGGAAAGCATTATGTTAATACCTGAAGATTCAACTTTACAGGTTCAACAAGGATTACCAGACTTTGCTACAGAAGCAGACCATACTTCTGTAGTGACAACAGATGTAGCCTGTGACTTGCAGGACGTGTCAGGCGTGTCTTGAGGATCTGGGATCTTGGCAGACTTGATAAGGGATGAGTTTACAGTACCTGCCATCCAGCATGGACTTGTGCAAGTGATGTTATCACACTTCCAGTCAACAGAAAAGTTTGACAACAGAAAACTATTTTAACATGCTGTCTAACAGAGAGAGGGAGACAAAAGGACTTGGTTGATATTTTCAGTCTCAAAAGAAGCACTACTTTGCTTTCCGTGCAAATACATTCAAATGTATAGACATTCTACCCACCTTCTTTGGTCAGATGGTAACAAAGCATGAACAGAGATATCCAAAGCTTTACACTGCCATGATTGAGCACCAGGGTATGCATACTCAAAGTAGAAGGAAGTGGACAACAGACTAAAGAGTGTGCAGACAATGGATGATAGGAGACGAGCAGCAATTGAAGAAAAAAAAAAATACTCACTGATATGATGTGTTAAAACACATTACAGCTACTGTCCAGTACCTCACAGAAAGTAAGTGAAAGTTATGTACATACCACAATGATAGTTCCATGTTGTCTGTCTCTGTCTGGTTCAATCTATGGATGATGGAGAAGCCCTGAACTAGGAAAGAAATGGGGAGGACTCTGGTGGGGTGCCCGGAGAAAAGGGGGAAGCTACCCTAACTGAAGGAACCCCATTAATCAAGAAGGGGCTTGGGATGCTTGGAACCAGAAAAGTTGTTTTACTAGTTTTCAGTGAAGAAGGTGAGTGGCTTTGAGATGTCGAGGCTGATATTGGGGCAGGAACAGCCAAGGAGCCCGAAAGTCATGGGACCTTCAAGTCCAATGATCCCAAGGGTGCATGGCCAGAAGCAGAAGATGAAGTGGAACTCTTGGGATCCCCTTTGGAATGCCTGTAGTCTTGCTGTCAGGTCTTCTAGGAGGCAGCCCTTGGAGCCGAGGGAGAAGCCACCCCAGAAACAGATGGAGAAGATGTAGAACCCGTGGTAGAAGTCTTTTCAACACCAACTTGTCCCTACATTTGCTGATGGCCTACCTACCAAAACTTTCACAGATATAGCATCTGGAATCGATATGCTCCCGTCCCAAACAATATACACACTTTTTAAGTGTGTGTCCTGGGAAGGCAACTTGTGCCCACAGGAAATGTACTTTTTAAAATCTTTATCCATACGTAACACTAAACTAAGCTAAGCTAGTTTAACGACAAATGATTCCACACAGCACACTACACAATACTAGGACGCAACAAAAGGGTGGGAAGAAAAAATGGATGACACAAAAGACACTATGTACCTAACTACCTAGAAAGACAAGGAACAAAAAAACGGTATGAACCAAGGGTAAGGGAAGAGCAAACTCTCAAATCATTATGGTAATTTCTCAAAAAAAGAGAAAGCAAAGCAGAGATAAGATCAAGCCGCAAACCTGAATGGTGGAAAACTAGAGCTACGGAATTGAAGTAGAAGCAGGGAGTTATTGGTAAGGGAGGCGAAACAAAGTGGGCTAAAGACTTTAGAATTGGTCTGTGTCGGATCTGAAGACTCACAGAAGCCAGACTCAGCAGACAAGATCAGACCATGGCATTCCATGGGAAGAGTGATACATTACTCAGACATGGCTATGGCAATTTCTTAGGCCAGGTACAGTTTTTGTCACAGTTTAATTCTATCATTTCTGAACATTTGCATCATATTAAGAATAAAGTAATGAGACATCTTGGGAAGGACATACAGGATGAAATTATCCAGCTGCTCTCAAATGCTACTTTAAGGACTACTGTAGGAAAGGTGAAGGATGTTAGGTACTTTTCTGTCATTCTTGATTGCATGCCAGACATCAGCAATCAAGAGCAAATGATTATAATAGTCAGGTATTTGGACATTTCAAGGACTAGCCACAGTTGAGGAACACTTTCTGGGAGTAATGCCTGTGAATGATATGACAGGACTCTGCATCACTGCGTCCGTACACCCCTTTTATGCCCTACAATCTGTGTGTGGAGCATAACTGTGATGTATGGCACATCCAAGATCATTAGGCTTTTGTATACTGGCTGAGCATCAGACTGCCCTGGGTGGGAGATCCCCTTCTGTTTACGATACTGCAACAGTGAACAGAAGGACATCTACTATTATGGTAAGATTTTAAACAACTGTACTTTACAGCTGGAAGGTTTTGTTTAACTTTTTTTTTGGGGGGGGGTAACCAGAGTTTTGGACATATTTGTATAACCCAGGGTCGGTAAAGAACCTTTAGATCCAATTTCACATATACTTACTTCAATTTTAAATCATGATTATAAAATGTTTATGTCTATACTACCTAAGAGAATGGTAAAGGTGTCAACAAAGTTGGCAGATATGGATCAGTGTTGCTTTGCAGAAAGGAGGCAAACATCTGACAACATTTATAATACAATGATGATCCAGAGGGAAGCAGCATGTAAGAAAAAGATGACATCGTTGGTAGATCTTGAGGGGGGAAAAAATATTACATAGATATAGCTAGTATTTTCAGCAGGACAATGGTAGCATTTCCATTCCCAGACAGAATATGGTTAAACAAGGAAGATATGTGAAGGGTCAGAGGTAAGAATTACGGGTAGAGGTTCATCTTTGACACAACATGTTTTGAACACAGGAACCAGACACAGATGTTCTCTTTCCTGTTTGCTGTTTGCTTTACATGGGTCCCCTTCACTACACCGACATGCCACAAAGCCGACACCCAAAACACCGAGACCAAAAGACCGAAAACACACAATACCGGCAACTCTCAAAACCGAACATCATAACACCGACACCCAAAACACAGACACACAAAACGTAAACTACACATTACACACAACTATATATGCACTAACCTTAACCCAAACCCTAAGGTCCGACACTACCGCACACTTTCCCTACCTGCACCCTAACCCTAACTCACTTAACCCACCCCTACACCTAAAGTCCGTCACTATCGCACACTTACCCTATCTGCACCCTAACTCTAACTCACTTAACCCACCCTTAAACATAAAGTCCGTCACTATCGCACAATCACCCTACTCGCACCCTAACTCACTTAAGCCGCCCCTAAAACTATAGTCCGTCACTATCACACACTTACCTTACCCGCACCCTAACCCCAAGTCCTACACTACCGCACACTCACCTTTCCCGCACCTTAACCCTAAATCCCTCACTATCGCACACTTACCGAGTCGCGCTCACACGTTGCCCATGTCGGTGTTTCGGCTGTCGGGATTTCACCTTGTCGATCATCTGCGTCGTCGGTCTTTTGGTCTCTGTGTTTTGGGTGTCGGCTTTGTGGCGTGTCGGTGAAGTGAAGGGGATCCCTTTACATTTTCAGATGTTAGCAAAGAAAATAAGGGATTCAGAAATTCAAGCATAAAACTGGTATGGTAATCAAGAAAAATTACCTTTGCTTGCAGATATTTTGCACTTGATACATCCAGAAAGGGTTATGTTGGTGTTATGGAACATTTTAAGACAGTTCCATACCTTTTCAGGATGTAAAATAATTGAAGATAAAACAAAGACTACAGCTGTAAACTATGTACCTATCCATGAATTGGTTCAGCAATACCCATACTTATGGGGACAAACAATTACATATTTAGGTATATGGATTAAAAAAGATACTGTTATGGCAACTAAGGATACGTGGGAAGAGATGAAAAAGACAAAAAAAACCCCGAAAAGCTAGAAGCCCTTGATTATGGATATAGACTGCCCATGCTATGGAACAGACTTCCCATACATGTCAAGCAGAGCACCTCGCTGACCCTCTTCAAGAGAAATCTTGATGAGTGGATGGGAAACAGAAAATTCACCCCGGTGATAACTCCTGTGGCTCTACTTGACAGAGGCACTGGGAATTAAGGTCGGGTGGCACTATGCCAGGGTAATCTTATGGCTAGGCTTGTAAAGGCCCCAGGGCCATTAGCCTAGTACACACCTACGAACCTATGACAGTAGGAAACAAAGAAAATGAGTTTAGTCCCTTTCGTCTTATAGGCAGATTCTAGCATATTTTTATCAGCCAGAGGAAATGTTATGGATAATAAGTAATAAGAAGTTGAAGGAATTTATTTAGTTTTATTCTTCCCGATAAGCTAGGCAGTATTTTAGAGGTACAGAGTTAAGATTCAATTACATAACTCAAGCAAAAGGTTATAAATCAAAGTGGAAAGGGGTAATTATAAACAGGGGAGAAGAAACTTGAAAGACAGAGAATGATTAGGATTTTAGAAACAAGCCCTTAAGGAGAACAACCATATAGACTATATTCATAATGTAGCAGAAAGTAACTAAGCCAGCAAGGGAATGGTGAAGGCCCTACCAATAGGGATGACTGCAAATAGGAATACAGAAACAGACAAGAAGAGGTTGGAATTTACTGGAGGAGATTAGCAAAGGAGCCAATTAACTGGGAGCAAATGGTCCAGGAGGGAAAGGTAACAGTGGAATAAGGATGAGAAGTTTAGACTGCCTTCCTATCATGGATTGACAATGGGGTATAGGTAAAGAGAAAGGGATGAGAGAGTGCTAAGTGAAATACCAGTTCTGGGATTGTGTTTAGATGATTCTAAGACAAAAGCTGCTTTTAAAAAAGGATAATTAGCAAGATGTATAAAATATACTATAGAAGGTTATACAAGACTGGGGAAAAAAGAAAGGCAAGTTTATGAAAGCAATTATAAGAAATCTGTAAGACTTCCAAGTATGCAACAAATGCCAGAAAGTTTCAGATTTTTTTTCATGCAAATGCATACATATTTATTTTTAAAGTCCAAAAAAGATTTCAGAAGATTATGTCCCCAAGTAGAGAGCAAATGTTAGAGATGTGATGGGGAAGCCCGTGTTAATTAGGAACATATTTTGGGGAAATGTATCAAATTGTCAGATTTTAAAAATTCCCTGCACAGTACTGTGATGCAAATTTTGGGAGAACAAATAGTTGTAACTAAAGAAATTATTCTTTTGAGCTTGGATATAAGATCTGAAATGCCTGGACACACTAAGGTCTTACTCAGTTTAATGCTAGTGGCTAGAAATAAAATAAAATAAAACAGAAATTGAAATAAAAATCTAAACCAGCTGTCACTGAAGTACCAAACATAAAGGAGATAAAATAACTGGAGGTGGGATCTTTAGAAAAAAGGAAAAAAAAAATGTATATAAAAAGTACAGTTGTGTACACTTACCATAAATGTAGATGTTCGAGTGTCTTCATTGTTGCAGTCATGACTGCAGGGTTCTCCCCTGCCGGCAGGCAGTCCTCGGTCGGCCAGAATCCCAAAGTCTGGGTCCGGTGTCGGCTGCTCAGCCATGCTCCCTGACGTCAGAGCGCCAGGAGTACAAAGCTGGCAGCCGACGCCATGTTCTCCAGTTTTTCTTGCCCCAGATGTCAGGTGTTCCAAAATGAGTAAAATCCCATACCCTTTGCAAATACACCTCAGAAGAAGGGTGAAGAAGGGAACCACACAAAAGAAAAAATAAGGGGACAGGAGGGAGGGTAACCCAGACTGCAATAGTGAAGACACTCGAACATCTACATTTATGGTAAGCGTACACAACTGTACTATGTTCAACGTGTTTCACTGTTGCAGTCATGACTGTAGGGTTGAATCCCAAAGCAGAATAAAAGGGAGGTGGTCATAAAGTAGAGGGGGCGGCTAAAAGGCCCTGCAAGACTGCAGAAGCAAAGCCTGCCCTAGACTTAGAGTAGAGAGGTAGATTGTAGTGCTTAGAAAAAGTATGCACTGAACTCCAAGTTGCAGCTTCCAAAATGTCTTTGGTAGGAACTCTCCTGCGGAAGGCAGCTGAAGTGGCAGCAGCTCTGGTAGAGTGAGTTCTTATACTCCCTGGGATTTGCTTTCCATGGTGTGAATAACAAAATCTGATTCCATGAGCAATCATTTTGAAATGGTCTGTTTTGAAATGGCTTTACCTTGAGAACTTGAAGCATAAGAAACAAACAATTGCTCTGATTTCCTGATGTCCTTGGTTCTGTCCAGGTAAAAACGTAGTTGTCTGTGTACATCCAAGGAATGCAAGATCCTTTCCCCCCTATTTTGAGGACTGGGGAAAAAAGTTGGCAAGTGAATAGTTTGATTTAAAGCGACTTTGGAAACCACCTTAGGCATGAAAGTAGGATTAGTCTTTAAAGACACCCTGTCTTGGTGAAAAATAATATAAAGTTCCACAGCCATGAGAGATTGCAACTCTGAAACTCTCCTGGCAGAGGTCAGCGCTAACAGGATGGCTGCCTTCCAAGATAAAAACTTGCTGTCAGATGTGGCAGCAGGCTCAAAAGTTGGTAAGGTGAGTTTTTCCAAAACATAGTTGAGATCCCAGGCAGGAATGGGTGGAGATCTAGGGGGCCTTAAGTTCTTAGCTCCTCTGAGAAACTGTCTCATGAGCTGGTGGGAAAAGATTGGAGGGTCTGTATTAAAATGAACAGAAATAGCAGAGGCATGTATCTTTATGGAAGAAAAAGAGAGACCCTTATGTAAGAGGTCTGTCAGGTAAAGTAAAATCAGAGGAATGTTAGGAATAAGAGGATCCGAATCGTGAGCCTGCATCCAGGTGCAAAATCTTTTCCATTTTCCTGCATAAGATTTTCTAGTGCTAGGACGTCTGGCTTCTAAAATGACATCCAGAACCTGCTTGGGTAGGAGAGAATGAATCATAGACCCTGGATTAACCAGGCAGCCAGGCTGAGAGTTTTGACATGGGAGTGCAGAACCTGACCCTGGTGGTGGGACAGAAGGTTCGGAGTCTGAGGTAAAACCCAAGGGGGCTCCAGAGAAAGGTTTTTTAGTGTTGGGTACCAAAACTGTCGAGGCCAATTTGGGGCCAGCAAAATTATCATCTTGGGCTTGTCCTGTTTGATCTTTAATAACACCCGTGGAAGAAGAGGTAGAGGCGGGAAGGCATACCCCGAGAGGTTTCTCCAGCTGAATGATAGTGCATCCACTTTCCAAGCTAGTTCATGGAATGTCCTTGTGCAAAAAATCTGTAGTTGATGATTGAGGTGGGATGCAAAGAGGTCTACGTGAGGACATCCCCAGACTGCTGTAATCATCTTGAATATTTTGGTGTCCAGCATCCATTCGTGTGGGTCTGACAGGTTTCTGCTCAGACTGTCTGCCAGGATGTTTTGCTTCCCTGGTAGAAACTGAGCTTGAAGGTCCAGTTTGCAAGCTAGAGCTGTGTTCCACAGATTCATGGCTAGTCTGCAAAGGGGATAGGAATGTGATCCCCCTTGCTTGTTTATGTACCACATAACTGTGGTGGTGTCTGTCCGTATCAGTAGTTGTCCTGGTTGTAGAAGATTCCTGAAGGCCAATAGAGCGTTCTGAACGGCTAACATTTCCTTTAAATTGATATGCAGGTGCTTCTGATCCTTTGTCCAAAGGCCCTGCAGACAGTTGCCCTGCAAATAGGCTCCCCATGCATAATCTGAGGCATCCGTGGTTAGTATCTGACTGGCTGGAGGCAGACTGAAGGCTTTCCCTTTGTTTTGAGTACATGCCTTGGACCACCAAAGGAATTCCTTTTGAAGACAAGGCAGGATGGTGATCTGTATGTCTAAACTGTGGCAATGCTGAGACCATACACTTTTTAGGTACCATTGTATTTTCCTCATGTGTAGTCTTGCATATGGTACGAGAAGGATGCAGGAGGCCATGTAACCCAAAGCCTGCAGGAATTTCCTTGCAGATAGCTGAGTTAATGATGCCAAGGTTTTGAAAGTTGAAGCCAGCTGTAATTGTTTTTCGTATGCTAGAAATGCCATCTGGGTTGTTGTGTTTAGAAGAGCACCCAGAAAAGTTATCTGTTGTGAGGGTGTCAAATTTGACTTTTTTATGTTTACAGTGAATCCCAGGAACTTGAGAAGTTTCTGAACAAATTCTAGATGCTGCAGTAAGACATCCTTGCTGTCTGCCTGAATAAGTCAGTCGTCCAGATAAGGGTAAATTTGAATTCCCTTGAGTCTGCAATAAGCTACTACTGGAGCCAGGCATTTGGTGAAGACCCTGGGCGCAGTAGACAATCCAAAGGGCAGTGCAGAGAACTGATAATGCCTCGATCCGGCTTTGAACCTGAGGTATTTTCTGCACTCCTGCCTGATGGGAATGTGTAAATAAGCCTCTTTTAAATCCAAAGTTACCATCCATGCATTTTTGGTCAGCATTGGAAGTAGCTGCTGTAGAGTAAGCATCTCGAATTTTGGTATCTCGAGAAAAGTGTTCAAGACTGACAGATCCAGAATGGGTCTCCATGAATTTTGCTTTCTGGGGACTAGAAAGAGCCTTGAGTAAAAACCTTGTCCCATTTCTGAAAGTGGAACCAGTTCTATGGCTTTCATAGCCAAGAGGGCTTCCACCTGGTTTAAGGCCTCTAACCATTGATGTTTTGGTAGATCCGGCCATCCGCTTGGTCTTGGTAGGGTATGAAAATGGAATTTGTAACCTCTTGAAACCATATCCAGAACCCACTTGTCTTGGGTTACATGAGTCCAATTTAGGTGAAAAAGAGAAAGTTTTCCTCCGAGAGGGGCTTCCAGGCAAGAAGTTCCTGCAGCCCAACAGAGGGAGTCATTGAGCCTGTTTTCTATGAACTTGCGACCTGTCCTCTCCTCCCCTAGGGGTGGAAGCAGTCCACTGTCTTGGTCTATATGAGGCTTGCGTTTGGGGCCTTCCTCGGGAGCGTCTGTATCTACCCCTCTGAGGCCTGTCTGAATTGGGAAAGGACCAATTTTTAGTAGGCCAATTCCTACTAAATCTGGGTGGCTGTACTTGTAAGAAATCCTTAACCGTTTGCATGGATTTTGCCTTGTCCTCCATCTTCTTTATCACCTCTTCAGCCTTAGATCCAAACAAAACATTATGCTGAACAGGAGCATCCAATAACTTAGCTTTTACTTGATCTGGCAAGTTTTGTTCCTTTAACCAAGCATGCCTTCTAATGACTGTGCCAGAGGCAGCAGCCCTACAAGAAGCCTCCAAGGCATCGAAACCAGTGTAAACCATGCTTCCCAACTTGTTCAGTGGCATGCATTAAGTCATGTAATTCCTTATCATCTGCACAAGCGGAAATGGAAGTTAGCTTTTGTTTCAAAACAGACAGAAGAAAACGCTGGTATTTCAGCATATGAAATTGACAGTTTAAAGCCCTAACAGATAAAGTTGCATAAGTGTACACTTTTTTACCCCATCTTTCTAAAGATCTGGAATCTTTCTCAGTGGGAATGGGGTTTTTAGCAGTAGCGGCCTTAACCCCCTTAGGGCCCTAAGAAATGGTTTCAGGATCAGCAGTAGGATTCTTGTATAAAAAACTGGTGGGAATCAGGAACCCTATAATATCTGTCTGGCTTAACAGGAGCTGGAGGAAGAGAGTCAGGAGTTAAGTTAGCCTCCGAAAAAGCATCATCCACAATATCCAAAATAGGAGGGATAGCCAGGGGTCTATGTTGGGGAAGAAGAAGAAAATTCCTAAGTCTTTTCTTAGATTCCGAGTACTCCTGTCCTTCCCAGTGAAAATGTTCCCTCATTTCATGTAAAGTTTCCCCAAAAGAAAAATCCTCAGGGGGAGAAGCTGAAGGAATGGATTCCTCAGCATCAGAATCCTCATAAGGAGGGAAAGAATAATCCTGATCAGAAGAAGAAACTGAAGAAACAGAAGCCTGATCAGAGGAGTCATAATACAATTCCTGCCTTGGCCTTTTATCTGGAGGGGGATGTGAACCCCTAATCATAGTAAGTCCTCCGCCATCCTAAGTAACTGTTTCTGAGACTTGGGTCCCGGATCAGAAGAGGCCTGGGCTGTAGTCTTTGATTTGGAAGGAGTCTTTGCCTTTATCTTTGGCTTTGCCTTTATTAGAAGCTGAGTAGGCCTGAAAACCCCTTTGGAAGCCGGTACCTGCACAGCGGCACTGGACCCATCTGAAGGAGCATTGTCCGAAGGTCCTGCAACTGAAATATTCAAAGGCCTAGTTGGCTCCTCGTGGGAGTCCGTTTCGGCCATCGGTTCCGAAATGGCCGATGACAGGGGCTGCAAAAGTGCCTCACTGATGACGGCCGAACCTGAAGCTGGCTCTGCTTGTACAATATCGTCTGATTTGGACTTCGAAGGCCTGTCTTTATCCTTGCGTCGTTTGTGAACTCCGGTAGCCGGAAGCGTGTCCGACGACATTTTGTAATTAAAACGCCTACCAAAGTAATGAAATGCAAAATCGTACCTTCGTTTAATCGTACGTTGATTAAATCTAGCACAAAACCGACAACTAGCTACGTCATGGTCAGGGCCTAAGCAAGGAATACAGTAAGAATGAAAATCCTTATGAGGTATTTGCTTCCCACATGAAATACAATTATTAACTTTTTCTGACATTGGACTGGAGCAAGAAAAAAGTTTCCCCAACGGGGTACTTAGCTTTGAGTAGGAGAAGAAAGTCTATGGACTGAAGTACGTTTAGAAAAAATTGTCAGGAGTCAGCCGACCGACACTTACGAACTGCTATCACCGCACGGCAAGAAAGACTGGAGAACATGGCGTCGGCTGCCAGCTTTGTACTCCTGGCACTCTGACGTCAGGGAGCATGGCTGAGCAGCCGATGCCGGACCCAGACTTTGGGATTCTGGCCGACCGAGGACTGCCTGCCGGCAGGGGAGAACCCTACAGTCATGACTGCAACAGTGAAACACGATGAACATCTGCTCAGCCATTTCATGTTTGAACTACTTCAGTCTACGAAACAAGGAAACAGATGCCATGCAGGATTTCTATTTCTCTGAACAAAACCCCCAGAAAATGGATTGTCAAGCACATTTTGTTAACAATGGTCTATCTGATGCAACTGTAGTGTGGACAGGATGTAGTGTGACAGATGATCATGTAGAAAAACAATCAACTCTCTGCAATGTACGACTGAGTGAAATGTTCTGTTTCTTGTTCATTTAGTTTACTGCTGATGGTAGGCTTGCTAAGTTTTATCAAAAAATTCAAATGCAAAACATGAGATATCTCCTATACGTTATTGCTGCACCTCCTGGAGGCCTTTTCACAAAATAAAAAGGACCACATGCATTTTCCATCTTTTTTTATAAATGCTGATAAACATTCATATTGCCTGAAAAAAAATGTTTACTCTTATCTTTAGAAGGGGTGATGCCTCACTTGATAAGAAAAGCCTTTCCTGAAGACTTCACCAAGAATGAGCATGATAAGTGGAAGAAAATACAGACATATTTACTCAACAGAAGTTGCATACTTTGAATCAACAACAAAAAAAGTATAAAAAGACACTTACATGTTTATGTCAGTAACTTCTTGTACAGTGACTTGTGGGGACAATACAAGACCCAGCGATGAAGCAGAAGATGAAGTACTTCTCTCTGCTTGACACAAGACAGAAGAATACTGTATATTTTCTGCTGAGGGGCTAGTCTTTAAAAAGTATCTGCAGAAAACAGAAGGTATAGAAGACATAAATAAATATCTCATCTGCAAAATTAAATTCTGACAACAGCAAGGCAAAGTCATTAAATAAAAAACACTTATCAAATAGTAAAAGTTACTGTACTGAACACCAATAGCAAACCTCTCATCTGTTTTTTTTTTTTTTTTTTTGGCACACTAGATTTCTTCATTCTAGCTTCACATGAAAATAACAGAGAAAGGATCATTACAAACCACATTTGCTAGTAGACTTTGGCCCTTTAATGTGCACTGCCAGCATCCCATGATGAGAACTACTGGCAGAATATGTACCCTGATCTTGCCTAGAATGGATTTAGGGGCCTTATGTGGCTCCACTGACAAAAATAACAATCTGCTATTCCCTAGTACAGACCCAGAGACCTTACGCAGGTCTAAAGATAATGAACTAATCTGCATTTAGCCCAGAACTGAAGAGACATAAGCTGTCCCACAACAGGATGGTGAAGGTTCTGAACATTCCCCATCTCCCACAGATACCGGCAACAGTAAAAATGAGGATTACTACTTTTACACAGGGGGTGGGGGGAATATGGAGTAAAAACAAACAGGAAACAACACTTGAATGAACTGCTCAACATAAACAAAAGGTATGCAATCATCATAACAGCTGATTTGGCTAAGATCATGTGTAGTATCTGGAATTTCTTCTTATGATACCCCTTGGCTTGCCAAATTTCAAATTCTTTTTCATAAGTCTACACTTGAGAACAGAAATCATTCCTGTCTACACTTGTCATGTTATGCACTGGGCTACAAGAACCCACTCATCTTTTGTCCCAATCCATTCGATCCCCCACCTGCCAATATACAAAGTCAGTACAATCTATAAGATAAAAATACATAAAAAGCTCAACATACCAGAATGCAACATATCATATACTTTTCTGATGACAAGGCAATTCATCTGCAATCACAGGACAGTGGAAGTGTAACAGCACCCACTGTAGGACTGCTCCTTGCAAATCATCAAAAATAATTCAAGTACACAGCTGTTGTATATTACTTTGGAGGTTTTCTGCAGAGTAACTGTCAGAAACTACGCTAAGCAGTGAACATAACCCCACCACCACCACTACTGACTCCCTATTGGAAATATTGGCACTCGAAATCCCGAATAGCAACAAACCAAAAAAAATTCAAAACTATGGGAGAAGAGCAAACCTTGAATATTGCTCCTCTCCTTTAAAGACCCTACAAACTTATGTATACCAGAGATTGCCATACCGCAGAGAAAATGAAATATTCCAGGAAATGGCCATCTCAGACACCAAGTCCTTTATTTTGGGCATTCAGTCTCTGTATTTCAGGACTTGCTCAAGCAGGTCCCAACATTTCATATGGTTACCCCCACCAGCACCACCACCCAAGGCCAGAAAAGAAGAAAGGCAAGATCTCAGAAGACAGAGAAGAAGCAACATGTTGACAAAACAGGCCTTACTCCAAGAATCACAGTCCACGCAGCAAGGCTTAGTGAAGATATGAATCAGTTACCAAGTGACTTCCATAGAACTACCTACAACTGACCCTAAAGTAAAAACTGAAAATAGACATTCCTACCCTGGTTGAATGACCTCTCAGAGCAGCATTTTCCAGTGTGAAGTTTACTGTCATCACAATACTACATCTAATTAGCTTAGAAACAGTTTGCTTTGCCACTGCATGTCTCCACTCCTTGAAATAAAGAATCTTAACAGATATACTATGCTGTCTTCCTGAATTCAGGTACCTTCTTCATGCAAAACCTGAATTGCTGGTTCACGGACAGGATATGAAAGGTTTTCTCTCCCACTGAGAATGCCCCAGGAGAGAAAACATGACTATAGCTGAAATGATTTAGGAACACTTTAGATAAAACTTTAGGGAGAAAACAAAGAGTTCCTTTAAAGGACACATGATTTTGTGAAAGACCAAACAGTGCTTTCTACAAATAATGACTTGAAGCAATGATATTGTGCAAACAGAAGTGATGGCCAGCAAAACCATTTATCTTTTAAAAAATAAACTTCATGGCCGATAAGTCAGTCATTTTAAAATGGTGACAGGGGAAGGTTGGTAAATCATAGTGTTCAAAGTCTCAAGGAGAAAGAGTTCTTCAAAAGTGGGCAAAGATGCAGAAACCCTTTTAAAGGCATTATTAAGTTTTAGATGCTAGGTCACATGTCTTTCCTATATAAGGCCACAATACAAAGAGATAACGCAGACATACATCTTCACCATAAAATAACAGAGACGTGTCACAAAGATTCATGTCGAAAGCAAGGATTATACTTGACTTAAGGCAACATATAGGACACCTCCCTCTGGCAGCTACAAGACCTCTTCTAGCTTAACAAAATAGGTCTAATGAGGGAAAGACTTTCTGACGGTTTCATTCATCTCTGATACTTATGCCAGAAGATCCAAAATGAACAGACTGTCTACAGGAGGGGCAATGGCCTAGGTAGAGCCTTTGGCATGTGCCAGGAAAGCTTCTTGTGCTGCCAGGGGCTCTAGAACCTGAAAACATATTTCAGGCAACACAAGGCAACAAGGTTGACCTTTGATCATTCTTTTCTGTGTTTTGCAATGAAGCATGGAATCGGGCAGGATAGTTAAAAGGTACAAAGGAATCTTCCTTGCCACTGAAAAGAATCAGTTCCATGAGGTGCTCATTATAACACTAAGTATTTATATATACACGTGGGTGTGTGTCACTATAACACTTCACCTTGAAATGTAAGTTTAGACTGCAAGGCATTACAGGTCTGCACCTACAACAGGACAGTTAGGGAACTTCTTTTACAGCACTCTTCCTAAGGATCACCATCTCACCCCAACCACTGACAGGCCATCTCTGGATTCTAGACCTAGCAGATCTAACAAACTTCCCTTCAGTTCTAAGCATCACCTCTGCCACACAGGCTAGTACAGGAGACACTGGTGCCATCCAATGGAATATTTATGGGGAAAGAGGAAGTGAATGTGTCAAGCAGTAAGATTCAGTCTAAGATTTTCACTATTTTGGTTCTAATATATAGTGCAGTAGAGCCCCTAATCTGGCCTAGGCCACCCTGGGTGGAGAACTTCAAAGTACTGATGGCATTTTCCACAGGGTTTATGCCCAAATTATTCCCTAGATCTATCAGCTGTGTCTTGTTTAGAATGTTTAATAAAATGATGGTACACAATTCAAACCATAGATCTCACTGAGTAAAAACATCTACTGGAATGAGCACTGAGAGAAAACTGAAAATTTTCAAATCCCTAAAAACAAAACTCAATAAAATTTCCTAACTACCTGAAGAGACACATTGTATACAGACTTTCTATATTCTTTGCTTCAAGCAAATGGCACAAATAACATGTCATCCTGATGGGATAGACACCTAGCTTACTGAAGCCCAGCATACTGACCACACTACCTTGTCACTCTATCTGATCATTGCCATAAATAGGTGCTAAACCTACATTTGCCAAGAGACTGTGTTCCTGGCTTCAGCAACCCTTGATGTGTTATAATCGCCACACAACTGCTCTCTATATGCACTACCCCTGAGACTGCATCAACTCAGAAAACAAGCAAATAAAAATTTTCCGTCCCTCCAAGTAAATGTGACCCTGAAAAAGTATATTTAGAGACTGAGGCTGTGAAGGGCAAAACCCACATCAGTAGGTATGAACACCCTGGGGGCAAAAAAAAAACATTTACAGTAGACCTGAAGCAAATCAACCTTATGCAAAACTGATGTTCTACTACTGTAATACCTCAGATATCTGAACACATCTCACAAATGCAAAAGATGCACCGCTGTACACTAAGTCTCCTGGGGAAAAAGAGGAGGATAATGACTATATATATATATATATATATATATATATATATATATATATATATATATATATATATCCTGACTCAGGTTCCCTACAGAGGCCACCTTTGGAAGGAAAGATGAGCTTGTATCATGGATTATTCTATCCTTAAAAAAAATAATATAAAGGATTAGTCAGGGTAAAATCATTTCAGCTAGCAGGTCTAGGAGACTCTCCCTCTCTAATGCCCTCCCTACAGGAGGAATAAAGACACCTTACTGAAGTTTCAAGTAGTTTATTCATTTAACTGGATAGATGGATGAGTATTCTTGTTCTAAGAACATTCATACATCTATCCAATTAACTGAATAAACTAATTGGAACTTCTACAAGGTGTCTTTATTCCTTAAGCATCCTTAATAAAGATAATACTCATGAAATTACACAAACCTCAGCATCACCTGACTGAGGGAAATGTAATTAATTATTTTCTGCAAGAACTACAATGGATGTGTTCACTTTGACCTACCTTGTCGGCTATCAAAGAAGAATATCAGTTCCATTTGCCTAAGTCAGTCTTCTAAATATGGCTTTCTGAGCCACTCTAAGAATCCTGCACCCCACATTCTAAAATCAGGGGTTTCCTTACTTATGACAGAAGCCTGAGCTAGGGGATGTGTAGGCCTAGGAGAGGGAGTTCTGGCAGATGAAACAGTGAATATTTGTTTATCGGGAAGATAATTTAAAGGTGAATGGAGTAGTATAGTATTCTGAGAAATCAACCTTGCCTCAACCAGAATAAGGCTATCAGGATCAGTTGTTTTTATTCTTTTCTAGAACTGCAGAAAAACTCAGGTGTCAGATGCAACAGAAGGGAGACATATGGAATGCATAGTGTCAGGCAGCTGCATATGCATCCTGTAAATATCCATTCTTGTCTGAAAGCACAGAGACTCTTTTTTTCACTTCAAGTTGACTGGTTTGGTGAAGTACAGATGTTCCATTCAGAGGATGATGATTAGTGGAAAACAAACCAGCATATCTACAGTATCTGCTAAGCAATCATCTCTGTGGCAAAAACACTTCTGTTGAGCGTTTCTGTACAACAACCCAGCATACCTGGGATGCAATACAAGTCACTTAATGGATGAAGCTGCTGTGGATAACCTATTTCTTCACTCTTGACATTTCGCTGCATAAACTGTATGTAGAAGTCCATGCCCTATTTCTTCTTCTTCCTCTACCACATCACTACGTTACTTCAGTAAACAGAAACAATGACTTGGGGAATAGGTAGTAGTCGACCAAAAACAGCACCCATTTCCAGTATACTGATAAGGAGATGTTCCTCTGCTTGAAAAAGTAGACCCAATGCAGTCCCCAGCTTAAAACCAAAGATCTGGTGCTTCTAATAAGGGGTGTTAAGATGGCAACTTGGAAAGTCAACTGAAGTAGCAATGGCTGTGACTTGGAAACACTATTATATAAAACGATTAAGCATGGAAAAGTGCTAAATCCCTGGCCCTGATTAGACAGTGGCAGGTGATGGCAAGTATAAGCTAGACATTCAGATACAGGAATATATGAATGCATTGCACATGACAAAACACAGACACCAACATGATATACAGAACGCAGATGAAAGACCAATGCCAGTACTCTGAACTAGAAAAGCTGGCTAAAAGCTATAGACTTCCTCAAAGTCCAAAAGGCACATTCAGTCTCCTTAGCATAATAAATACATGACTGACCCAAGAGTGACCATAGGTTCATAGGTAGGTACTAGGCTATTGGCCCTAGGGCCTATACAAGCCTAGCCAAAAAGGTACCCTGGCTCTCTGCTGAGATCACTAGCATCCACGGTGGGTCCTCATGCTTACTCTTTTGTTCAGAGTCAGAAACAACGGTGACCAGTTTCCCAGTCGTCATAGGTGTACCTGAACACACATTTTTATAGGAAATTTTCAATCCTCCAGCATTGGTGCCACCTTCTAGCTGACTGGAAGAAAAAGAACAGGAGAAGAACAGGACCTAAGTTTATGGTAGAACCCTGAATGATTCCTTTCCCGTCTGCTGATAGAACAATAAAAGAGATACGAATGAAGAACTGGAGGGGACCCTGGAAAAAATATCCAAGAAGCTGCATAAAGAAGACGGAAGGATGAGACCCCTGTTGGGAAGGACTGATTTGGTGAATAGGATGGTGTTCCCATAGACATTATATATGGCCAGGCATATAACAACATCCTCTAAGAAAAACGTGAGGAGGAAAATAGAGGTGGTTTAAGCAAAAAAGGAAAAAGAGGAATAGGGTATATTGGCTTTTCAGATAGTATACAGTGAAAAAAAATACTGGGAGGCCAGGCACCAAAATGGGGAGAGGGTGAGAAAGAAGAAAGGTGATTCAGCAATCCACACAATGTAGGAGCCTGGTGAGAAGCACACATAATGATGGGAGTGAATTTAGACCATAAAGGACATCAGTCTTGGTAGAAGCTAAGGTGGAAGGGATGAAAAAGAAGAATGGCCCTACAAACATAAGAAGTGGAGGAGAACAGCCAAGCAGTGAAAATGTTTTAGTCCTTTTTGTTTGCGTCTTTTTTTTTTTTTTTTTTTTTATAGACAGGCATATTTCTATCAATCAGAGGTGAGACTGTGGATGATAAGTACTGAATAAATGTACATAGTAGTGGAAGAGGGCAAGACCTAAGTGTGCTAAGCTGATTTACCCCATAAAACAAGGTGGTTTAGAATTACCCAATTTGAAAGGATATTTCAAAGATATGCAGTTAAGGCTCGTATATCTCTAGAAGAAAGTTATAAATCAAAGTGGAAAGGAATGGTAATGAACTGGGGGAAGTGGGGGAGCTCAAGAAATAAGGACAGAGTAGGTTATTGGATGCAGGTTTAGTAGCACCACCACCATGCACAACATATTTATAAGGCAGCAGAAAAATATTCTAAAAACTAAGCCATCACAGGAATGGAGAGAAACAATTTTGCCAAAAGGATGACTGCAAGGAGTGGCATAGAAAATAGGCAAAAGGAAGATGGACTTTATTGGAGAACATTAGCAATGGAACCAAGATACTGGTAGCAAATAAATATGGAGAGTAAAGTAATATAGTGAGATGAAGTCAAGAGTAAGTTTGGACATGCAGATTAGAGACTCCCCCGGATTTACTAATCTGCCATGCACGTAAGCGGCAGTTTAAAAGGAGGATGGCAGCACGCCATGCATATTAATGAAGGCATGCTGCCTGAGCTCCAAATCCTACACTGAGTGTGGACGAGTACAGAGGGCATGTCTGAGAGCAGAGCTCTCAGAATAAACATGCCCCTGCAAAGTAGAACAGAAGAAAGTGTAAATAAATGAGCGAAACCGCTCATAGGTGTCTGCATATCTCCAACAACAGTCCCCATATGTTCAACAGCAACAGTACATTGAAATAAAATGAAGAAACCCTTGTATTTATTTTTTTAAAACCCAGAGTACAGCTAACCGTAGATGCGCGGGTTTCATAGTTTAGTACTAGGCTATCTGCCCTGGGGCATTTGTAAGCCTAGCCATAGTGATGTGGCTTTTGCCACCCCATGAAATGGTACAAAAATGTACAGAAAAAATTTAGAATACTGTGCCTCTGTCTAGTAGTGACACAATGAAGGTCCCCTTATATAATAGAATTAGTTTACTGTGCCCCTGTCTAGCAGTGACACAGATGTGACCCCTGGGGTAAACTTACGATCTCCCATCCGCTCATCAAGATTTCTCTTGAAGAGAGTCAGTGAGGGGCTCTGCCTAATATGAACTGGGATCTTGTTCCAAAGCATGGGAAGCGTCTGGGTTATGAATCTATCCCTCCAGCATGTCCTATTCATACTTGTGCCGAGGTTTAAGTCTTTAGCTCTCGTGGTCCTGATGGATTTGGATTTTTTGAGATGGAGCATGTCCATCAGATCCTGATTGGACATGGCCTTGTACGTCAGGCAGAGATCACCTCTGAGCAGGCGGTATGCTACTGAATAGAGCTGAAGTTTCTTTAGTCTGGCAGAATAAGACATATGTTGGAGACCCTTGATCCTCTTGGTGAGGTACTTTTGTGGTCTCTCCAGCTGTTGCAAATGCCGGGTGAGGTACATACCAAATGGGGCATTGTACTCAATCATGGGTCTGATGAGGGAGGAGTATAGGGGTACAATGACATCCTTGGATCTGGATGTGAATACCTTCATGATGAGGTGTGCAAGGTAGAATGTTTTTCTAACCACTTTGGCAACGTGGGTGTCAAATGAGAGGTCGCTGTCGACTTGCTCCCTAGGTCTCTGATTACTTTTTCCGTACTCAGTGGGTTGCTGTCTATGTGATAATTTGTGGGTACTTTGTTTTTCCCAAAGGGGATGACTATGCATTTTTTGGCATTTAGTTTAAGGCCGTGACTCCGGCACCAGTTGTCCGTTTCTGTGAGGGCTTTTTGTAGGATGTAAGTGTCCGCTGGTGTATCGACTATGGCGCCTAGTTTGCAGTCATCTGCGAACTTTGTCAGCCACAACCCTCCCATGTTTGCTTTAACATCTGAGAAATAAATGCCGAACAAGAGGGGTCCCAGGACAGATCCCTGTGGGACACCACTTGTGACTGGCTTTGAGTCTGACATTGCTCCAGCAATTTTAACTTTATGGGTTCTGTCCTTTAGCCAGTTTGCAACCCATCTAGTGACATAAGGGTTTACATTTAAGCTGTTGAGCTTATCTATGATGCCTGAGTGGGGTATTGTGTGGCCTTAGCCAAGTCCAGGTAGGCTGTATGGACTGCTTTGCCCTCATCAATGGCTCTAGTGACTGTTTCAAAAAAGTCAACCAGGTTCAAAAGGCAGGATCTGCCCTTTACAAAGCCGAACTGGGTGGGGTCAAGTGTCTGTAGGTCCCCTATGTCTCTGTTTATGAGTTCCATAATGATTCTTTCCATAGCTTTGCAGACCAGGCTGGTTAAGCTTATGGGGCGGTAGTTCCCAGGGTCTGTAGAGGTACCCCCTTTGTGGAGTGGGACCACTGTTGCTGTACGCCAGTGTTCAGGTACATATCCTGTAGTAAGGCTAAGGTTAAATAGCATTTTTATGTGCGGGTTTAGCTCCTCTTGGAGTTCACGTAACACGCAACCCGGGATACCGTCAGGTCCCATTGATGCTGTGTTTTTAGCTTTGTTGAGGACGGTTCTCACTTGGACATCTGAGATGACAGGGAGATTACATTCAGCTGGGATAAGTATTTCTTCTTTTGGGGGCGAGGGAGGGGAGAAATTTGCAATGAACCTGTCAAGCCAGAATGTTGGCAATATCTGTGGGTTCAGTGTATTTTTTGTTGTTGTGAACTAACACTGAGCATATCTGAGGGTTTCCGCCCAGGTTTCTAACACAGCTGAAGAAGGCTTTGTGGTTATCTTTAGTGTCCTTAGCAATTTTTCTCTCAAAGTTGGCCTTGGATGTTTTTATGAGAGAACGTAGTCTTCTGCTAATGTTGATCAGAGATGTCTTTCCTTTATGGGATTTTGCTCTGACGTGCAGTAGCTTCCTTCTTTTGTTATACAATTTGTTAATGGCTGAGGTCCACCAGACAGGACGCTTGCTTTTGGTGGAGAGGGACTTGGATTTATTTGGGATTGCATGATCCATGCATTCTTGGAGATGTCCATAGAAAGCATTCGTGAAGGATTCGGCATTGTGGGATGTGGTATCCACTGGCCCAGTGGGCTTAAAGGATACCATCTCAGTCTTAAGAAGAGTGAAGTCTGCTTTTGAGAAGTTTTTCGCTGTGGTCTTTTGTGCTGGGGGTGGAGGTGGGATATGTATATCCAGGGTGATTAGTTTGTGGTCAGATCTCACTAGTGAGGGGTATACCTCAGGTGTGGAGCATTTTGTCCCCATGTTTGTGATGATCAGGTCTAGTATATTATCTCCCCTAGTGGGAGAGGTGACTAGTTGTTCCAGTGCATCTGAATTTATGAATTCCAGGAACCTTTGGGCTAGGGTGTTAGGGCTAGAATAATGTACCCAATCTATGTTTGGGTAGTTGAAGTCTCCCAGTATGATGGTATTTTGTGATACATTCATATCCTCCAATGTCTTCAGGAAGGCTGAGTGGGGTTCCTGAGATTGGGAGGGTGGTCTGTAACATGCTACCAGTTGTATAGCAGTTTTGCCTATGGTTAGTTGCACCTGTATGGTCTCTGATGCTTCATGTGTTGCTACTAACCTGGAGGTGTGGGTGTCCTTGATGAACATGGACACTCCCCCTCCTTGTGGTTCGCCCGGTTTTGGGGCGAAAAGCATGATACGAGGTATAGCCTGGTAGCTGGGGTGCTCTCAGGAGCCTTGAACCAGGTTTCAGTTACTGCACAGACGTCGATGTTCTCCATGCTGAGGAGTGCATCGAGTGCCTGCATCTTGAGATTTAGACTTCTGGCATTGAGCAGCATTACCCTTAGTTTTTTCCATTTTTGTTTTCTAAGGAGGTGGGTTTGTCTTTTGAGCCTTGCCTAAAAAAGGCACTATGGGGGTGGCAAGAGCCTTAGCCAATATCCGGAAGCCCAGTGGTGACAGGTGTAAGCCATCCCTTGCGAAGCAGCATGGCTTGTCCAACATGTCATCCCAGGCAGACAGACATTGGATCCCCTTAGAATGACACCAGTACTTAAGCCAATTGTTAAAGCTGATCATCTTGTCTTTGTATTGTGGCATCATTCTTGGTGAGGGCAAGATGCTGCTCAGGGTCAGGGTCATACCAGCCTGGGCTACATAATCGGAGAGCTCCTCTATGTCTCTTTTCATGTAGTCCAGGGAGGTACGTCTCAGGTCATTCACGCCAGCATGGACAATGACGGAGTCATATTTGTACTTGCTTTGGAGTGACCTGAGTGCGTGTGTTATGTGGCGAATCCTAGCTCCCGATAGGCAGCTCACAGTCACCCTCTCCTTGTTCAGCCTGGTAAGCGGGACATCAGTGTGTCTGACTATAGAGTCACCTATTACTAGTGTATCAGGCATGGTGTTTGGCCTTAAGGGCTGTGATTGGTTGACACACTGATTTATTGAAGTATGTGTTATATGTGTTTTGTTTTGAGGTGGTGGATTTTTGGATGTCTGCTTTGGGAGCCTCTGTTGTTTTGGTAAGTTTTTTATTAGAGCCTCCGAGTATGTCTTTGTGTTATTATGTGTTTGGTTTGCAGTTGTGGTAGGTCTATGTGGGACTGGGTTTGTTGTGTGTGTGGTTACCATCTCCTCCTGTCTGGTCATGCCAGCCCTGAGTTGAGAGAGTTCAGCCTCCAGTTTGGCTATATAGTTGCATCTCTCACATGTATTTGTGTTTGTTGGGAGGAGGAGAGGGTTGTCTGTGTACATGAGACAATTGTAGCATTGTCTCAAGATACCCAGATTAACCAGCTGAACTGGAGAGGACGCCAGTAATCTACCACTCGACATGCTAGAACAGTACAAGGGAGTGCTGTGCCTTTAAGGGAAGTAGATATTCACAGGGGTGGTAGGTGGATGTAGTGCTTTACTTAGTACAAGAGTGCTTACTAAGTAGAGAAGTTTTGAGAACAAGTGCTAGGCTTATAGTATAGCGAGTTGTCTGATTATACTAAGAGTAGAGCTTCCTTAAGGGAAAATTTGAAGAGCAGACTTGGCGGAGCCAGAAGAAGTTTAACCTTGTTTAACCGGCGCTGCGCTATGTGCAAAGCCGTGCAAACGTGGATTTTAAACAGGGAACTACAAAAGAGCTAGAAATGGTCCAAAACAGCCAATTACTACAGCTCTTGTGCTGAGGTCACTTCCTACAGGGACAGGTAGGCTGCTCAAGGCTCCCCACTCCCACTGGTGAGCAAAGAAACTTCCTTCTATCCAAGTAAGGTAATGGACAACACAGGAACTACACCACAGCCCAGAATACAGCAATGCCTGTAAACTGGTCTAAACTAGTCTAGGAGAGGTGGGAAAACAAGGATTGTTTTTGTTTTCTTGATAGAAACACACAGAAAATGCAGAAACAGTGATAAATCAGTTACACAGGCTAGCACACTTTAGTGGGCAGCCTCAACAGTTAAATTAAACAAACAAACAAACTTTCGATCAAATTCGACTAAAAAGTAACTTTAAGTGCAGATTATAAAATAATGCAACAAACAGCTAAAAAACAGTTTAAGCTTGTTCAGGTTAAGCTACAGAAGCTATTCCAAGTAAAAAAACAGCAAAGATACTTAAATCCAGAAAGTAGTCGCTTTTCTGAGTTCTCTGTAGCTAGGACCACTCTGCAGGACCACGAGGAGCTTGTCTGAACAGTATAGCCAGAAAAAAACGCCCAGAGGCGGATTTTAAACAGGGAACTACAAAAGAGCTAGAAATGGTCCAAAACAACCAATTACTACAGCTCTTGTGCTGAGGTCACTTCCTACAGGGACAGGTAAGGCTGCTCAAGGCTCCCCACTCCCACTGGTGAGCAAAGAAACTTCCTTCTATCCAAATAAGGTAATGGACAACACAGGAACTACACCACCGCCCAGAATACAGCAATGCCTGTAAACTGGTCTAAACTAGTCGAGGAGAGGCGGGAAAACAAGGATTATTTTTTCATTTAAAAATGTGAACTGGAGTACTGCATGAAATGCACATGTGAAGTGTCAGTGTCATAATGAATAAGGCACTAGTAAGCAGGTTTAAGCACAAATAAGCAATTTGCCCATCACTTAGCTACGGTTAAAGCAGCTGAAAAGGCTGAAGAGGATAACAAGGAATATATATGCAAAAGAAGCAGCACAGCAATAGTGTAGTGGTTAGAGCATCTGCCTAATCCGGTTCGATTCCCACTGCAGCACATATCACTTTCCATGTGAAAACTGTATATGAACATATATTTACATCTTTTTGCCGTATAACCTATATTATAACATTTAAAAATGTGAACTGGAGTACTGCATGAAATGCACATGTGAAGTGTCAGTGTCATAATGAATAAGGCACTAGTAAGCAGGTTTAAGCACAAATAAGCAGTAGTAAGCGTGTCTAAGGGCGAATGCGCGGGGGTAAGCATTGCCTACACAGATTAGGAAAAGTAGAAGCTAACTGAGTTTAAGAAACTGTAACCGGAGGTTAGCAGTGCTTACCGTCACGCAAACCCGTGCATACCTGCTTACAACTGCTTTAAAGTGCCTTAATCACTCTGGATCCAACGGCCCTTGTTCTTCCTAGCAAAAAAATAAACTGCCTCTGCAAGGCTCAAACTCAGGATCCTGCACACTATAGTCACAGCAGTTAACCACCAAGCCATCACAGCAATAGATATGAATGAGGTATCAGCAAACTAATCCTCACCACAGGAAAATCAAACCAAACATGTGAACTGAATCTATATATAGTGTGATGTTGGATAACCTGCCACAGAACATAAATATGTGAACTGGAGTACTGCAGTATGCATAGATTTGAGGTGTTACTTTAATAAAGTGTAGAAGCCCCCAGGTCCCCATACAGTGTATGTACACATGAATTACGGATACCAGACACATATATAACCTGTAATGAAGAATAAATCATTGCCAAATGGCAAATATAGTGCTAATTAACTATTAAGCGATGCTAGCAGCAGCAGCACAGCTCAAGTTAGTAAGTGTAAGCAATGTGTAGGGGAGCCAATTCAATCTGCCTGGTGGTATACCTGGCAGATTGAATTGGCAATGTGTAGGGGAGCCAATTCAATCTGCCTCGTGGTATACCTTTTTAAGCAGTGCCAACCTCATGTAAGCAGGTATGCCCATAGCTTAGCCTTTTCAAAACTGGCCAATCACGGGGAAGTGCTTGAAAATGTCTGTATTTAAACCCCACAGGTGGGAATACTACCCATAACTGGTTGCAGCTTCCTACTGCAGGCAGAATGGCTGGTGTGGGTGAAGGCACTAGATTTAGAGTGCAGTGCTGGGGCATCCAGGAGTCAAAAATCATGGTATGGCTCCTGGTAAAACATCATGATCAGAGACTACTACAGGGCCAGTACCAGGGCTCGCAGTATAAAACGGAGGCCTGGGGCAGTCTCGCCCGTGACCTCACCAGTGCCACAGGTATCCACCGGACTGGTGAGCAGGTCAGGCACCACCATGCTGACCTGAAGCGGTAGAGGGGGGATGTACTGGAACAGTGGATCCAGGAGTCTCGGCAGATGCCCAATGCCCCAGGACTGAGTAAGTACTCATTCTACTAAGTAGTAAATAATTGCCTAGCTTGTGTATACTATGGATAGGTATGGCTAAATATCACTGCATTTCTCTGAGAGCTGCAGATGAGCAGGCTGCGAACCAGCAAGCCCATGATGTTAGGCTGCAAAGGCTGCGTCGCGAGGCAGGTTAGTAATCAGTCTGCATGTACTGTCATAACAAATAAATATAAGAGCCTTAGAAAGTGTTGTACCAGTAGAAATAAATATGTAATAGTCTATGAATAAAGGTATAACCCCTGGAGTGCTTCTGTTTACTCTTCTCTTATATGTTGGCAATCTGTTCCATACTATAAATAGTAATGTATCTTAAGCAGTGTCACCCACACCTTGGTATGCAGATAAAATGGGCATGAAGTCCTGCATAACAATGTTGGAAATGCCAAGAGGTCAGTTATATTGTACAAGTTAGGGAGACTTAGATAGAAAAGAGTTGAAAGCTTTACATCAATTCCTGGATAGCACAGTGTACAGTGGTGTTAGCTATAAAACGTTGTCACACACAGCAGGGGTTTGAATCCTGGGAGTGCTACTAAGTTGTATGCATAATCATACTCCACAACTGTACAGATTTTGATACAATGTTCAGAAGAAAGCTGTATGCATACTTACACCCAACAACAGTACAGAATTTGCTAGAATGTTCAAAATGTAAGTTGTACACATATTCATACCCCACAACTGTTCCAATCTGTCCAGCATGTCCAGATAAATGGCCCATATCACCAGCTTGGTACCCTGTTCCCCTGAAAATCTAGTGTGATGTTCCAAGAATTGTAGGCAGCTGTCAATGACACATAACTGATATTCAAACAAGTACATAGTCAGAGAATGTATATGGAAACAAACCTGTCATTCTAGCACCTCACCCAAAGTGTATGACAGCAATTCTCAACATATGTTGCATTAACACCTGCAGCCTGTCACGCCTGTATGCAAGACACAGGTCAAGTATATAATAATTTATAAACATACCAGTGTACAATATAAGGCCATTGTGTAGTGTAATAATACATGTAAGGAAAAGACCACTGCAGTGACTAAAAAAGTTGTGAAAACTACAAGGATATATTAGGTGTTAATTGAAGTCTCCCTCTCACCTCTACCACATGTGCATAATAACGCAATGACACTCCTCAACTGGCATGTGTACACTCCACACTTTTGTTGGGACATATGTCCTAATGGTTTATAAATATTCACATTTGTTTCTATGCATGCGCCATGTGAAAATACATCTATAATGGTGGCCTGTTGCCATCAATGAAACCTGCATGCTCCTGTAATGGCCACTGTTTTTCCATATATGCATGTGTTCTGCTTGCTCTGCAACTGTGTTAAATCTGGTGTCTTGGGTTAATGGGAATACCTATGCAGGCTGTTATAACTAATCCTGAATGCTGCTGACTGTTACTAACCCATATCTCTCATAAACCGGTGACAACACAGCTTGCATGGGAAGGCCGGTCCCAGTGGACCCACCTGTCCCAGCTCAGCTGGCCATGGCACCGGGCACCAGCACATCTGGGGCCCAGCCTGGGACCTCCTCCGCCGTGGGCCCTGCACCACCTTCGGGTGGAACCGCTGCAGGGGATGGGTCTCACCCCCCCACACTCGGACCGGGTGCATAGGGGAACCTGCCACCGGTCAACAGGTCCGGGCTGTGGTGCGTAAGGAGCTCGATCTGGAGTATCGAGAGCAGCTATGCCAGCTTGAGGGCCGAGTGGCGCTATTAGAGGGTTAGCCTGCCCCTTCTACACAGCCCCCAGCACAGCCACCTTTGGGGCCGTGAAGGTGCAGTGGTAACTGCCCATGGGTGGTGACCTCAGTCCCACTGTTTCCAGTTGGGGGCTCATGGGCTTGCGACTTCCAAACACCCCTCCCCATACAAGGTGTTTACCCCCCACGTGTCATATACCAGCCTTGTATGCGTCTTGTGTGTCCTGTCTGTTAACCTACCCAATCTACCTCCCCAACATCCCACTCTCACCTGGAAAAAAAAAGGCAATCTGTTCCCACAAAACATCTTGCCCCATACATACCTGTCCATTTCGCACACATGTTCACTGGACATATGTAATCTGGTCTAATTAGCATCACAATTAATATATGTTGTCCTCACCCCTCTCCCAGTGGTTTGAGGGTCCAAATGTACCTGCAAATATAGTGTATATGCACAGCTGTTGCTGTAGAAGAAATGGACAGCTATGGAGCTTTCCTATACCCTTCCTGCACATGCCTAGCTATTTTCCCTACTGTCTTTCCCTCTTTGTGCCCCATTTTTCACCACTGTCCTATCAACCCCTTTTTCTTTTCTTTTAAAGGCATTAGTGCGGGGGTAATCGGCAGTAAGCACTGTTAAGCAGCGGTAAGCTGGTTTGCGTGGGTAAGCTATGCCTACACAGGTTGAGAAATTCAAAGCTGACTGTAAGAAAACATAATCAGAGGATGGCAGTGCATACCGTCGCGCAAACCCGCTTACAACTGCTTAAAAGTGCCTTATCATTCTGTAGCCGATGTCTCTCATTCTGCCCAGCAATAAAATAAACTGCCTCTCCAAGGCTCGAACCCAGGACCCTGCACTCCATACACAAAATGATTTACCACTAAACCACGGCAGATATAGATAACCTGAAGTTTTCACAAACATATCACGCAGCACAATCAGTCAACAGTACAGGAAATGTATTATTAACACACCACATAACCTGTTAATGAAAGAAGTCTGGACAAAGTATGCCACACTGTGGGTACAAATAGAGACATATGTCAACTAATGCTCTGATACACTTAAAATGTTGCTAGTTACACAGTTATATGTATTAGAACACATATGTAGAAGGAGATGAAGTCTGAAACACAAAAGTGTTGCCACTAGTTACTGACTTCAATGCTGCGATCATACATGACAGTTGCCAAGTGAATGAGGAACAGGCCAAAATATGAGCCAAACATGCATGGAGATATGGACAGATATATATCTGTAAATGTAGACAGCTGTATGCAGATATATATATATTAATGTATGACTCAAAAATAATCATATAACATCAATCGTATATAGATACATACATATGTTGAGATATATATATATATATATATATATATACATACACACACATATGTATATATCTATAGATACATATATATATATATATATATATATATATATATATATATATATATATATATAGATAGATAGATATAACCATAAGAAATATATATAGGTACATACACATATACACACACAAAAGGTATCAGTAGCCATACATATGTAGAAGTAGTGTGGAAGTGCTGGGTGCAAAGTATATCCCTCAGCCACAAGCCCTTCAACTGGCACCTGTGAAATGTGTAGTGTGGCAACCATTCCCACCAATGAGAATACTAACATTAAACATATACCCACCCACAATTCAAAGGACATGACACAACACACAGGTATGCATACACAGATGACCTTTATTCTTGTAATATACAATAATGTATGCCAGTACTGACACCACATAAGGTTTGAAATATGTAATCAGTCATGAATGCAAGGCCCACACAAAGCAGTAGATGCAAGCAATGTGTATATATACCATACTATGCTGTCCAGGCCACAGCCTTCAATTAGTACAACAGTAGAAACAGGATTTGCCTTCAGGATACGTAACAATCAACAATTACAGATGTAGTTTAGCAGCCTCCAATTACACCCTGTAGTCAAGCCTTAGGAGGAAAAGTAGCACTTGTGTTAATGTCACAGTATCTTGTACATAACATTGCTTAACCTAACATCTCACTATCACACTGAATGACCCTCGTCTTAACAGTTACATTCCTGAAAAGGTGCCATAGCCTAGGTTAATGGCATAGAACCCCCCCCCATAAAAGGGTGTACAAAGGCAAGGAACACTGTGTACCACACACTTAACTCTGGAATGTACAAGGGCACATATGTGTTCTCCAGCTGTTGCCCCCATACATATGGACCTGGCTCAACAGTTGGTGTGAGAGTCCATGACATGACTGGGATGATAGCAGTAATGCTAGCGGTAAATAATGATAGGCCATTACCCAACAACCCTTCCTGTATCACAGCAGGACAAAGACTGGCATATATGTGGAACACAGAGGAAGGAACATAGGGCCATATTTGCGTTATTGCTGTTACACACCCTGGAAATTGCTGGTGTTACAGGATTCGTTGCTGCATAACCTTATGCAGGGATACGACATTTATTTATTTTATTTAGTTTACATTTGTTGACCGGGCTAGTCTAACTGGATACATGTCCATTTTCAGTAGAGGCCCGGGGAGAAAAGCTCTGAGGAAGCACAAAAATATAATCAAATATACAATGATTAATTTCATGTTAAACATTGTTAGAAAGAAAGACCAGGAATAATCTCAGAGTTCCAGGAAGATAAGCTCTGAGGAAGCATGAATATAATAACATATACAAGATTAATTTCATGTTAAACATTGCTAGAAAAAAGACCAGGAATAATCTCAGTGGTCGTTTGTTCTTAGTGTAGTGCTAAGTAAAACACGCTTAACATAATACAGACGTAGTTGCAATATAACATTTAAAGGACAGCAGCTGAGTTAGATAAGTTATTAGTAAGCAGGTTGGCATAAAGAAGGACAACAAAAGTATGAGCTGCAATATTCAGAATATGTGTTAAAACAGGTTTAATTAAAGAAGTTATGAGGAGATAATAAGAAAAGATCTAGAAAAGAATAAGTTTGTTGTTAGTAAGGAAAGGAACAAGAATATAGAAAAGAGGAGCGTAGGTAGATCCAAGGAAGAAAGGTAATATATCAGTCAGGTTTAGTACAAGGGCATAACCACTGTGTTCTGAGAAAAAGTTTCAGTTTGTTTTTGAAGAGTGATATTGAGGGAACAGAGGAAAGTTCAGTAGGAAGAAGGTTCCAGGATTTTCCAGCAGTATTACAGAAAAGAGAGTCTCCAGCCCTGTTGTTAGATTTACAAATATTTACCAGCAGTCTTTGTGACGAACGTAAGGTCTTAAGATTGCTGTAGGGGACAATGAGGGTAGATAGTATAGGGGTATCTGTAGGATGGTAAAGGGTTTTGTGGACAATGGTAAGTTGGTGGAATTTAAGCTGATTTTGTAATTCAAGCCATCCTAGTTGCTTTAGGTTAATACAGTGATGGGTTCTGAAAGGGTTTCCAGTGGCAAACCTGGCTATGCTACTGTAGGCACTTTCCATTTTATTAAGGTTGACTTTAGAGAGGTTAGTGTATATGGGTAAGGCATAGAGGAGAGTAGAAATTAGGTGAGTACGAGCAATAGTTGTTCTTGCTGCAGGAGAGAGAAAGGGTTTGATTCTGTAGAGAGAGCCCAGTTTTCTGTTAACAGACTTTAAGGTATTATTAATATGGGTATCAAAGTTAAGGTAGTTATCTATGGTGATACCAAGTAGTTTGGTAGTCGAGTCTGGGGATATAAGAGTGTTGTTACTGGATGTTACTGAGGTTTAATGGGGGGGGACTTACTAGTAGGATTGAAAAGGAGTTTAGTTTTTTTGGGGTTTAGTAGGAGACAGTGTTGAGTAAACCATAGTTCGACTGTGTTAAAGACCTTTTAGGTGAGGGAGTAAAGCTCAGGTATGAATATGGCTGAGCATATAACTGGCAAATCATCTACATATGGTATGCATGTAGCTTGGAAAAACCTAGGTGAAGGTTGATGATAAATATAGAAAATAGGAGTGGTCCTAATATGGACCCTTGGGGGACCCCTAGGTTAATGGGTAGATGGGTAGATAGAATATTATGCCAAAGCACGGACTGTTGTCTGTTTTCTAGATAGGATTGGAACCATTTTATAGCAGATGCATCTAGTGACAGAGATTTGAGGATATTTATAAGTATTTGGTGATTTACCATATCGAACGCCTTAGACAGATCTATAAACAGTGCGGAGGAAAGCATATTAAGGTTACGGTTTTGATGATACAGTGAGTGAAGGAAAGAAGGGCAGTAGTAGTGCTGTGTGAGGGTCTGAAAGGGCAGTAGGAGTGCTGTGTGAGGGTCTGAAAGGGCAGTAGTAGTGCTGTGTGAGGGTCTGAAACCATGTTGTGAGTTGGAAAGTAAGTTATATTGGATTAGGTGGTCTAACAATTGTTTATGGATGCATTTTTCCATGATTTTTAGCTAGGGGAGACAGAAGGGCAATGGGACAGTAGTTGGAGAGTTCAGTGGAGTTACCTCCCTTATGAAGGGGAATAATATGAGAGACCTTCCATATGCTTGGTATGTGTCTTCAGTGATAGTTCTATTAATAAGAATGGAAATTGGTTATGCAATAAATTTGGCTGCCTTTTGTAAGTATCCTGCGGGAATCTTGTCAGCTGAAGGAGTGCATGGTTTGAGCTTTTGGATGAGGGCTAGAATGTATGTAGTTGGTACTGGTTGGAAGAGAAAAGGAGGGGGTGGGTTAGTGATATGGTTGGATATAGGTAAGTCCTGAGTAGATAGCTGATTAGTAAGATTTTGTATGGCCTCATTGAAATAGGTATTAAAGGTATTAGCAGTCTGTTTCGGATTCTCTTGGTCTGTGTCTTGTGGGTGTGGTGTGATGGATTGACCTGGGTGTAATAATTGATTAATACTTGCCCAGAACTTTTGTGGTTGATTATGGTGGGTCTGTTGGAATGGTAAGTAGTAGTTTCTTTTGTCAGACTGCACTGCTTTTTTTGTTTAGTTTCTTAGTTGTCTGAAGTTTTGTTGATCTACTGGGTTTTTAGTTGTAATTTTGAAATACAAATAGATGTAGCCATGTACTGATAGCACTCAACAGACAGAATGCCACAGATATATCTGGGACAATACCTGTGTGGTGCACAGACAAAACTTAACAGCCAATCCCCTTGGTATCATACAGACAGGCCCACAGTTGAGAGCTACGCAGACAGACAACATTCCATGAAAAAGTACCATGTACACAGAAACCCTGTAAGAACAGCAAGATACACTGCACACAACAACACTACTCATGCTGTCTGTAGGTCTGGAACCTTACCCAAATGTGGATTTGGCCTATGTCTGCAGGTTATGCTGTAAGAGGTATTGCTACCTGCTGCCTGTAACACTGATGTCCACACACAGGAAGGATGTCATCCATACTGTAAAGGTGAAGGGACAATGCCCACAGAAGGCAGCAATTTATAGTATAGGGATGCCATGACAGTGGTTATCTGAAGTACTACACAGCAGGCTGCATGCAATTACCAACTGGTGGACACTGACTGGTGCAGAGGCCACCACCTGATCATGTGCAATACCAACAAAAGCATGCTGCAATCTATTCAAACCAGCTCAATCACTCTACTGGAGAGATAGAGCGGGAGAGAGGAAAAAAAAATCCTTCAAGAAAGTTCACAAAGCTCGGCGTTGTGTTACAGCGGAAACAACATAACATATATGTGAAACAGATATGCATTTACTGGCATGTAGTATATGAAATAGAATAATAGGATGTATACTGTGAAAGGATGTATATGTGCCATCAGTACTTGTTCGTGGAATGATGTTGTGCTCAACAACTGCACTGGATAGTAGTGTCAGTCCCTGTGAGCAGTGTGACATACCTTTCAAATGTGCAGACCAGCAGTGAATGGCAAAGATGTGACCCATGATATCTGTGTTCTGTAAATTACTGTGGCCAACAGCTGCTGGGGGTATTAATACTGCCATGATAGACACATGGATGAGAGACCACACCACCTGCAGGGCAGTGATGTTAAAGTGTAGCATAGCATGCCCAAATGCCATAGCAGTATAATATGCTTATCTAAAGTTTGTCACCATATATACCCCCCCAATGTTAGTCTGTGTTCACATGTGACACCTGTCTGTATTGCAGCAAGGCTGAAGAGTTCAGCTGTGAAGTAAAGAAGGTACATGAGTGTGGTCCAGGTGTTCGTTTGCACCCCACATACAGATACATATATGTGTGATACATAATCACAGCTGTGTATGTGTACAGAACCTCAGACAGTTATACATTCATATAGGTATATAAACAACACAAAATTATATCTATACATATATGCACATATGTATATATATACATACATATATGTATGTATACAGATATATATATATATATATATATATATATATATATATAAAATGTGTGTGTATAGACATATATATATATATATATATATATATATATATATATATATATATATATATGTACAGATATATCAATACATTTCCCCTGCCATGACATGTGTGAGAGAACATCACACATCAATACACAACATACCTACATACCAGTACATGGCAGTGTGGTGTGTAACCCGTGTTGGGAACACATTGCAATAGTATGAGACGGTGGGATATATATGTTGGTGAAGGGTATTAGGCACATATTGGTATGTAGGTTTGGTTGGGTGACAAGACAGCATACAGGGCTGGTATATGACACGTGGTGGTTAAACACTGTGGACAGGTAGTTACATTTGGAATGTGGAGGCCATTGAGCCCCCACATGGGAACAAAGGGAACATGGTGCCTACCCATGGACAGTCATGACAGCATCTACATGGACATAAAGGTTCCTGGGCTGTGCAGTGGGCAGGAGGGACATGCATGTCGAACCTTGTGTATGTGTACTGCATGCCTCCAGGTGATGTAGCGCATACCCCATGTATCTGTGGAGCTCCCTATGCACAATACCCACGACCTAACTGGGTGACGGACACATGTCTGTGTGTGCTCCATGGGGGGACACCATCCCCTGAGGTGGTTCTACATGAAGGTAGTGATGGAACAGTAGATAATGAGGTTCCATGGTGGGTCACTGATGTGATGTGGACTGGTAACATGTGCACATTAGGTTGCAGTGGTGTTCCTGCTGGCAAACAACCCCTACACATACTGGTGTGCAACTGTCATGGAACATATGTGGGCTGTAATAGTCCACACAATCCCAGAACATGTCCAACAGCATGCATAGATATCCCCAATATCACAGAATGGCAGATGTGTAGCAATCACATAGCAGGCCTACCACATGCATATGTGGAAACATAGTCGCAGTAACAATGGCATGCAGGTGAAATACCCTGTAATAGCCCAGCAACTCTAGTGTCCCCACAGGGAGCATGTCTAGAAAGTGTTGTACAAAACAATATATGACCCAATGGTACACATACCGGACACATACCACTAGCGTAGTGTGAACATTATGTTGGAGCTGATATGGTGGCGGGAGACTGATGTGTGTATTGTATCATGGTAAACTTGACATATGAGTTGCTCAGACACATTTCCATCATTATGTCTTTCAGCGAGTATGGCACAGCCGAGGAATGCCGCCTACAGTGCCGCTGAGGAGGAGATTATAATCACCAGCATCATCCACAACTATAAGCTGTTGTTCTCACTGACAAGCCAGGACCAGCAGGAGAGAACAGCCATGTGGACTGATGTGGTCCACAGGGTGAATGAGGTGGGGATGCACAGCCATACTTATGAGCAGGTCCGCCTCCATTATAGTGACCTGCTCCGCCAAGTATGTCGCCGCTGCCGTGCGGGGTGACCACCTTGCAATGGGGTGAGGCATAACATCCATCCCCCCCTCACCAAAGTGGAGGAGCTGCTCATGAGCCTGGTAGCACCTGCCCGCCCGCAAGAGCTACAGACTTATACAGTCATGGAGGTGGGTGCTACACACACACCAGACATAGAGCATGCAGGTAAGGTAAGCATATCAGTAGATTACTGTAGTGTATGCATCTGTACAGGTAGACCATGCATATGTGAGATGTGGGGTATGTTGCTGTGTAGTATCGATAAGCAGTAATGCATAAACTGTAGTACTGTGGACTTCAGCTGTTGTTGTAGTGTAATATTGCAGCCACCCTGTAGCAATGCCACAGCTGTGGCCACTGACATCAACTCTATCCCATCTCAATGTAGGTACCTCTGTGATACCAGCAAGGCAGCAGCCGGATGACGGTGAGTATGGTTTAAGGTTGTGCTTGGCAATTCACTGTGCATGTCATAGCTAAGGTGTAGGCCATGTACACATCTAACACACCTACCCATAATGCATGCTGTACATGTGCACTGACACAGCACACACCTCACTAATGGGACTACCAGCCTCAAACACATGCAATATACAGTCCATCTCAGACAATGTGGCTACACTCCAGTGCACATTGCCCGGGCACAGCTGACATCTGCCCAACATACACAGCTATGTCTTACACAGAGCAGTTGAACATGCTACATATAATGACATCCCACTCCCTCTGTTAACACACGGGCCAGGGTCCTAAACCTCATCAATACATTACACAGAACATACTGGAGGGATAGGGCCCTGTCCTGGGGAATCCCCACACTCTGGAACGGACTACTCAGACATGTCAGGCAATGCTACTTATTGGCCCTCTTTATAGAAACACTTGGCAACTGGAAGGGAAATGGTGAATTCACCCTGGGTAGTATGTCTGTGCCACAGCCTGAAAGGGGCACAGGGGAATAACATTAGTGGGTGGTGCATGGCTGGGAACTCCTGTGGCTAGGCTTATCCCCAGGACCAACAGACCAGTACTCACCTATGAACCTATGTGTACCACAGGCATCAGCCAGGGCTCAATCATGGTCAATAATGGTCCCTACACTCACCATAGGTACAGTACATTGTGTCTGGTCGGTCTAATGGTAGTCTATCACTCATACATGCACTACTGATGATGACATATGTGAATACACATCAAACATTCACTAAACACGTATCCACATGTGATCCAGAAACACACAGAGGCTGTGAGCAGCAGCGGAAACACAACTTACACACAGATACACATCCTGCAATAGTGTGTAAACCCGTGAGGTATGGTGCACAGTACATGCCAGGGTGCTGAACAGATGCACAGCAATGCTGTGGACATGGGTGCAGTGAGTTCCAGGGGGAGGGCCATTGCCTACAAACAGAAGTCATGCATCACAGCCATGTATAATGTTGGTAACGGGGATTGACTACAGTTGCACTGCATGCTGTTGAGCGCCACATATCCTGCATGCTGACATGTGTGTAATTACAGGTATGTGTGTGATACTGTACTGCACCATCGCCTGCTATTGTGTGTGTTATGGGGGTGCGAGAGCTGTCTGCAGGTGCTGTCTGGTGGAGTGTATGGGTTGCCATGTATGTCAACTGCATGTGTGTATGTCTGTTTGTGTGGCCATGTCTGCACACGTGTGTGTGTATGTACTGTTTAGCGGTGTTGTACAAGTCTTACAGTCTGTTCCCTGTTTTCCCTGCACAGGTGGCGAGGTGGGGCTGGGCCCCCCCCCCCGCAGGGAATCTGATGTCACTGATACAGACAATGACCATGAGGACAGGTGTGTTGAGGGACAGGAAGGGTCGTCAAGGGTTGCCACTGGGCCACCAATTGACAACCCACACGTATCCACCCCATCCACGCACACAGTCACACTGCCTCTACATACGTCATCACCACTGGCCTTAGCTAAGGGACAGCCTACAGCTGGCATTGGCCAGGACAGTGTGGTATCTATGGCACGTGTCAGGACACAGCAGCCATAGCCAGATGTCTGGTGAGGTATCACATAGGCAAATGTTTAGGGGTGCTCATCGGAACACTGCTGGTCATCATGCCCCTGGCAGACATGCCACATCTATTTCAACCACACACATGTTCCAGACTGTCATGGAGGCACAGGCATGGATGGAACGGTACACCAGGTAGGGGCGCAGAGTGCTCATCACACCTCTGTAACTGACAGCATCCGTGACTTAGCAGGTGACATCCATAATTACACTGAGGTCATGGACAGACGGTGGGGTGAGACATTGGATCTCATCCACAATGTCATCAGACCTCTCAAGTGTCCCTGATTTTCAGGGACGCCCCTCATTTTGAGTTAAATTTTAGCTCTGTCCCTCTTAACACTGGTACCCTTTGGACAAAAGGTGGTTAGTTATACTTAATAAATAATGACAATAATTAAGAACTAAACACTTACTTTATTTCAGGAAATGTATATTAATTCATATTCTCCAATAATGTTAATGCCTCAAGTTAATAGAACTAATATTTTAAAAGTGTCCCTGATTGTCCCTGATTTTTTCTGGATTTGTCCCGGATTGGTTGAGAGCTATGAATGTCATGTCCATGCGTCAGGACAAGGCGGGACGGTTGTGACGGCCACGTGGCTGTATGCCAGCAACACCAGCAGCTGGAGGTTGCCGTAGACGTCCAACCAGTCACAAGCTGCTCCGGTAATGGCAGTACCAGTACCACACCCAGCACAGTTGGGGGGGGGGGGGACTGTCCACAGACCGTTATAGCAGACCACGTGAACGTGGCCCTGGCCAGTCACAGGAGGGACATGAATCCAATGAATGTCTGTCAAGCTCAGGGGAACAGTACTTGGTCTGGCTTTGTACTGTGGCTGGAGACGGTGAACTGCAATCCCTGCCAAGCACAGTCTGCGGCTGTCTCACAATTCCCTGTATTTGGCAGCCACATGGAGGAACTGTGTGCATGCAGATACACACACAAACAACGAACCTAGGGCAACCACATACTTGCACACACATCACCAGTGGCCCATAACAATACTCAGCCTCCTCATACATGTTGTCAATTCTATGGCTCAGCCTAGGCCTCTGGCAAACCAACAACACACCCTGTGCATATGATAATACCTATGCCACTCCTTGACATCCGTAACATCGATGCAGGGACAGGCTAACATGGTGCTGATGCACAGGGTGACTGTACAACAGTGTAGCAATGGAATGATGTGTAGCATGTTGTCAGCAGTAAAGTGAAATGCTAATATCTTGGAAGGTGTAGCTGTGCATCAATGATGCATCATAGCAGTAATTAACAATGTTGTATTGTCACCAGTATCTGTTCTGATTGTGTTGTGTTTGTCCGTGTGCCACATGGCTGATGGATGTAGTGGTGTTAGCAGACCTTCTACAGTGGACACCAGTAAGTGTAGTGGGTGGTACACATGCCATGGCTGGGTACAACACACAGTGCCTTTGATTTGGATGCAGTACAGGTACAAGACTGTACACATGGAGGTATGTCCGTGTGCAGGTAACACATCTGTGGCATATGTAATCCCACCAAGACAGGATAGGCACAACCACACAGTGCTATATATGCAGTCTGCAATGTGGATAACATTGAACAGGTTAACAGCAGGGTGTATGTCCCTCTCCCCACTCTACTGCAATCCTCACCTAAGTAACATGTGTGTGCCAATGCCGGTGGCATAGCCCTACCATTAGGAGGGTGTGAGGCACTCAACTACTGTGAATGGTGTAAACAACAACTAACAACCTGATTACATACACTGTACAGTATTGCAGACAGCTATGTGGGGGGACAGACGCAAAAGTAACTGCAATAATGGCAGTTGTGTCCACAACAGCCACACCCAGTGAGTTATAGCAACCCCAGTAGTGCTGCACACCTCATCAGTGTGGAGGACGGCATTGACACATCTATGACCTGTAAAGGACTGTATATCCACGGGACGGCACCTGTGGAATGTTGGCACATGCCAAGCAGTCTTGGTGGAAACATATTCTGTGAACGGAGGTAGATCCCTTAACAACTACACACATTCCTACATGTGGGATGGTGTACAAAAGCCTGCTATGATCTACACACGCATTGTGCACCTCCTAACCCTCATCTACACCTGTCATGATTGGGTAAAGGAGGTATACCAGGTTCAGGTTGTATTCTCTGCCTTTGACAAGTCCAACATTGACTGGGTCCCGTGTGTTGAGATTACCAGTGACATTGGCCATGGGTTCATTGTTATGTTCCATGTCCCTGCAGACCAAGGTCATCAGACTACTGGGTGGTAGTTCTCAGCTGACATGGTGGGTTTGTGGTCGCTCCTACCAACATTGGTGAATCGATTGTCAGGTGTAGGGCTATTGGATCGTACGAGGGATCTCAGCTACTTACTGCACCTGCCAGGGAGTTCCCCCAAGCATGACATGTCACTTGACTGTACTGCATGATATGTTAGTAATGCCAGCCTTACATCCTACAGGTGGGATGCAGTACTGTTAACATGTACTGCCCTTGTTGTGTAGGGTCCTGCTTATGGGATCTGCTAAGGGTGGTATTGTATTGCAGGCCAGACGTGTTTGGCTGGGGGGGGATACCTATCCATGCCAGATGTATGTTGTTTGGGTCTCTCAAACCCATCAATGGTGCACGTGGACATGTATGTTGTGGTTACATTCCCAGTTCCATCTACAGATGCATGTCCATATATACCTATATTGAGATATAAGCGTTCACCTTTGACAGGGAGACTATCATTCCTTCGAACGGCCCTTTCTGAAAACCGAAAGGACTAACCCATCATTTCTTACTGCACCACAGTTAAAAACACTGCAGTTCTAAAGGCACCTTTGCTGACTCTCGAACTGCAAGGTGGAATACATATCGTAATGCCGGTGGTGCATGACTCCCCACACCCCCTCTCTGGGGGGCTGGGCCCTCACAACCCCCCTACTGTGATATACTAACTCCTAGTTTGCACTACAGTGGGGATAGGTAATTATTCCCCATCCCTACTATAGTGGCATCCGCAACCAAATTGCCTAATCTGCAATGAGCGAATGCATAGCGACATTCACTCATTGCACATTTGATGCATGTATTGCAAGACTGTGCAATGTTGAGAACATACTTTTGGCCTTCCAGCTTCCGGACACATGGACTTCTCCCTTTGAAAGGTGAGCCATATATATATATATATGCTGACATATATGTATTCCTATTGCTGTATATATGTGGACATGTGGATAAATACATATACATCTATGGATGCATGCATATCTATGTATATATGTATTTACTGGCTTATATATATATATATATATATATATATATATATATATATACACATATATATATATATATATATATATATATACACATATATATATATATCTATATATATACATATATATATATATATATCTATATATATATATATATATATATATATATATATATATATGTATATGTATATATTTCTAGACCTATATCTACATATATAGATATGTTATATCCATTTAAAGATGAATAAATATACACACACAAATACATCTACATGGCAGAATACATTCCCTGTAGTACTATATACCTGGGCTGGATGATTTGTATGTGAAAACATCATGATTATGCATATCTGCCATGGCTTAGTGGTAAATCACTTTGTGTATGATGTGCAGGGTCCTGGTTTTGAGCCTTGCAGGAGCTCTTTATTTTGTTGCTGGGCAGAACACACAAACCTGCTTACAACTGCTTTAAGGTGCCTTAATCACTCTCTATCCAACGGGCCATGTTCTGGCCAGCAACAAATTAAACAGCATTTGCAAGGCTCAAACCAAGGACCCTGCACACCCTAGACAAACTGATGTACCACTAAGCCATGACAGGTACACAGACATTCAATGTTTCAGAAACATATCAGCCAGTCCTGTCATGCAACAGTACAAAGAATGTATACCAACATCTAGATGTCTGCGTGTGTAACTATACTGCAACCTTAACAGATACAACATACCATATATGTATAGATATACATATATATAAATATATATATTGTTTTACTAACTCTATATACATATATATCACTATCTATGCACATATACCTATATATCTGTTAGCAGATAAATATATCTATATAGGTATATATGGCCATACATCTGTAGAAGCAATTGCAGATTAACAAATACACCTATGTCCACATGCACCGTTAATGGGGTGGAGAGGCCCCACACACTATACATCTTGTATGAATAGGCATCCCCCCACAGCCAAACACATGCGCCCTGCAATACACTACCAAGTACAGTCTGCCTCCTATAGGACATGTAATATGTGGAAGCCATCAATGTCCCCAGGATACAGATACACAGACACACATATGCAGATACAGATCTACATCTATATATATATATATGTATATATACATGTGACTACACATACACACACAGATATATGTACAGTAAGTTACATATGTAGGAGGTGCACACAATATGGAACAGCCACCATGCCTACAGTTAACACCTGAACAACTGGACACTGTATGGGTGACACATACTAATGTCAATCACTGCCTGCAATATATACCCATAGAAAGGTCATAGGAAAGACACCGCACACAGGTTTGCAGAAATGGGACTCCTTTAATTGTGTACTATAACAGTTCTATATGTCATATCATATAGCTGTTCAAATACTGACAACCATATAAACGTACACTAATACAGTAGTCTGGAAAGGTTCACAACTGTTGCTGTTCAGGCCAAGCCCTTCAGCATGTACAATAGTGCAGACAGACTGGCCCACAGGGTACCACACAATCAACAGTATGTACTGAAGGTGTGTAGTTCAGCAGCCTCTATCTACACTCTGTACAAACTTCGTAGGAGGTAAAGACGTTTTGTGATCAAATGGGTTGCACCTGGTACATAAGGCATAACGCACAGAACAGTCTGTATGGCAGGAGGCAGTAGGCCTGCAGTACCCAAGTCATGTAAGTAATGTCAATATAAGTGGAGTATACAGTACTGTACATCCACATACCTTGTGGCAGCTCACCCCTGATTACCCCACATTTTGTAACAGCCTAGGTCATTTACGATGCTCCCCACCTAGACTCAATAATTATAGCCCATATACCACTGTTACATACACTGGCCTCTGCAGTGCATAAGGGCGCACATGTGTTGTGTAGGTGACGCCCACACATATATGGCCCCACCCCACTGTATGTGTGGGGGATACAACAGCAGTGGACTAATTGCAGTGTGATATACTCACAACCCACTACAGAACTACCCCCAAAAGCATGACATGTGCAAAGTTTTGTATGTAGATGGGGGACAGAGGCTGGAACACAGGCACATATATGGAACACTGTTGCCATACACTAAGCAAGTTGCTGGTGTTACAGGATAGTCTGCGGCATACCCTTAGTCAGGGAATTGAGGTTAGATATAGAAATGGATGTAGCCATGTACTGATAGCACACAACACACACACTGCCAGAGTAATATCTGACACAGGACCTGTGTGGTGGACGGACAACACAATAGGCATACCTCTGTCCAGCAAGATGTTAAGCCCACAGTAGAGAGCTATGCAGACAGACTGCATTCCAAGGTATACTAGTATGTACACAGGCACCCTGTAACACCAGTACTATGCAAAGCATTACAGAACTCTACCCAAAGTCTGTCTGTAGTTCCAGATCCTCCTACAAATACGTGTCCGCTCTGAGTGTGTAGGTTCTCCTGTAAGAGGTAATATATATATATAGATATATATATATATATATATATATATATATATATATGGCTATCTGGATAAGTATATGTACATATATTGCCACCATATGTCCTGGATGTGGAGTGTAGCCATACGCCAGCCCCTACAGTCCCAAAGTCGTAGTGCAAGGGGATGACAGGTATGTATAGCAGGTATATTACTAGACTGTTGCTATTGTCATTGGGATTGTCTTCACAGACATGGTGTGTGTGGATGCTGACATCTGCTTATAACATGTGTGCCACTGGCTACTGACAGACATCCTAAGGAAATCATTGTAATACAAATGGATGTAGCCATGTACTGATAGCACTCAACATACAGAATGCCACAGATATATCTGGGACAATACCTGTGTGGTGCACAGACAAAACCTAACAGCCAATCCCCCTAGTACCATACGGACAGGCCCACAGTTGAGAGCTATGCAGACAGACAACATTCCATGAAAAAGTACCATGTACACAGAAACCCTGTAAGAACAGCAAGATACACTGCACACAACAACACTACTCACGCTGTCTGTAGGTCTGGAACCTTACCCAAATGTGGATTTGGCCTATGTCTGCAGGTTATGCTGTAAAAGGTATTGCTACCTGCTGTCTGCAACACTGATGTCCACACACAGGAAGGATGTCATCCATACTGTAAAGGTGAAGGGACAATGCCCACAGAAGGCAGCAATTTATAGTATAGGGATGCCATGTCAGTGGTTATCTGAAGTACTACACAGCAGGCTGCATGCAATTACCAACTGGTGGACACTGACTGGTGCAGAGGCCACCACCTGATCATGTGCAATACCAACAAAAGCATGCTGCAATCTATTCAAACCAGCTTAATCACTCTACTGGAGAGAGAGAGAGAGAGAGAGAGAGGCTAGCATATAATGCCCTTGTGGAGTGCAGCAGAGATATTGGCCACTATATGTGGAACTTCGGATACATCCTGTACAGTCCAGAGGTATACACATGATCCCTTAGTGCACCACATGTGTACCAGGCCTGACAATATGGATGTAGACAGTCATGTAGATGGGTAAAACACATAACGACTGGTATACATTTGGCACCATAGGTGTTGGATTCACACACTCCTGTCTGGCCTGACACACAATGACTGCTGGCACAGGGGTGCCATGGACACATACCACCCACTACATACTGACATACATCTATACAGCATTCCACTGCTCTATCTGACACACACGACATTTAAGGGAGGCCCAGCAGCAGTACAGCTGGCAAGTATCGGCACATAACATCCCACTGGTTAACTCATTAACCCCGAGTACCGTCTCACAGCGCCTCTGTGCTTACATCCGAGCACGCTGTGAGACGGTAGCAATTGTATGCAGTTACAGCCGAGTCTCTTCCACAAGCGCATCTAACTTTACAGCCCTATTGTAGCTCCACTGTGAAAAAATAAGTTGAAAAAGTACTTGAACTTTTTCCAGTACTTTCTCAACTTACTTTTCAGTATGGAGTTACCTGATGTTTACATTTGACATTTTGGAGAAAATCGGCAGTAAATACAAGTAACCGCAGTAAGGGAATTCTCCATGCATTGCAAGTGGTGGCAGCCAATTGGATTCTTCCATTTCTAGCCACCACTTGCATGACACTTCTACCCCCCCCCCATATCTAGTGTTGATGAAATTATTTTATTTTAGTGTAAAACACCTTGACAAAATCAATTTTATCTTAAACAATTATTTTGTCTTTTGTGCGGGACTCCTTTGCACCTCACTGTTTGTTTATTTGCATATTAGCGTGTTTTGGAGCTATTACACAAGCACACATCATTGATTTAATATTGCTTGTTAAGCCATTTAGATTAAAGAAATCCTGTGTTTTTTATCCAGACTACCTTCACAAATGTTTTACACCTTTTGCTTTACAACAAGGAATTTAAGAAATCAGTAGTACCCACAACAACGCCAATACTACTCGTGGTCAATGCTGAACTTTTTCCTTCCTCCCCTATGTAAGAGCAAGTGAATTTCTTGTTCGATTGCTGGGACCCAAGTCTTTTTCTTCCCCCTCAGTTTCCTTGGCAATTTTTGTGTGTAGTACATAATGTTTAGGGCAGTCATTTGTTGCACTTCGACTAATTTGAGGACTGTGGTCCGCAGTTATCAGCCAGCAGGTAAAGTAAATGGAGCCGGTATGTCAGCTATTGAAAATGTATGGAGTACGGGGTCCCCCCTGTATGGATATGGGTAGTTGGGTTGGTGCAAGAAAGGAAGCTGCTTGCTTAATAAGGTTTATGTTCATTAGATGGAATTGGGCAAAGTAGGGGTGTCCTAGTTTACTTGTTCTCAGTACTGTATCATAGTAATACTACATTGCTTAGTTATTTTAAGTGTTAAACCGCGTTTGCAGTGGGTTGAGTAAATACAATGTATTTGTAGCTAAGTAGCAGCAAATTCTGTAGGTCATCTTTCTCCAAAGTTATTGCTTTCGGTTTGCCCAGGCAGTCTTGTTTTAGGTCATGCCCTTTGCTCGTACCGAGTGAAATGGGGCATGCATGGTTAGGAGAAAATTATTCTGTAACATCTTTTGTTCTCTGGATGAAAACGATTGAGATACCACACAAGAATTATTTTGACACCGTATATACAGGAATGTCAATTAAAATGTGTTGGGTAGCGATTGGAGTGACAAGTGAAATGTGACCCGTTGTGGTTGTCATGGTAACCCTATTAATGCATCTGTACTGTGATCAGCATCTTGTGACTTGTGTGGTTTTAGTCCTTTTATTGTTTTGAACAAGTATCCATATCGAACTTCTTGTTTTGGTCGTAATCTAGTCTTATGTAATTTCACGGCAATTGTTTCTCTGCCAAGAGTGTTTCCTCCTTACGATGTAATATGGATTCACTGATGCCCACCCAACTTGTCTAAATTTGGTGTTTAATGTCCAGCCATTGCCTATGGATACCAGCGACGGTTAATCGAGGGGGTGAGGTGTTTAGTGGGACCATGGATCGGAGAGAGTCTTCACTTCGGCAATGTATCCTTTATGCTAAACACGTAGAACTTTCTTTCACTATTCCTGGAGTTAACTATTTTTAGCTCGTCTTTGGTTTATTTTGGCTATGATTTAGGTGTAATATTTTTAAAAATAAGAAGCTATAAATCCAGCATTCTTCCAGACACTTTAATGCAGTAAAAAAAAAAAAAAAAAAAAAACACGTAAAAAAGTTGTATCTTGTAAAATCCTAGATGATCACATGTGAATTGCTGAATGAACAGCAACATGACATATGGCTTCAAAGTGACTGGTGGAAAATCACCAGACTTTGTGGTGTTTAAGTGGTACTATTTTTTTGGTTTGTTTTTTGTCTGACCTTTTGGTATTATACACAAAATGTTATAGGACAATCTTAACTTAGTCACTACTTTGCCAATCTGCTGTTTTGTCCATCTTTTTGAGTTTAATTCATTCATCTAGATATGCTTTGATATAGAGACTGTAAATGGTGAATGAAAAACACAAGATTGAGTGGTCAAATATGTTTGTGGAGTAGTTTGATTATTTGCCATTTATGTGATGGTATTGAGCTCCAAAAAATTTAAAAAAAGTTCAAGCACGATGTCACAACCGTGCATAACATATATCACAGAATAATTTGTAAATAAGTACAAGTAAGCTCCAACAAGAGAGCATTCACTACTAATCTTCTTCTGGCTTTTCCCATTTAGGGGTCGCCACAGCAGATCACCTGTCCGCTCATGACTGGCAGTAGAGTTCTACAGTGTCGAGTTGCCAGCCCGACGCCCAACCTTCCTCAGAAGGCACACACATTCACGCACTCATGCCTACAGCCAATTTAGAGTGTCCAATCCACCTACAGCATGGCTTTGGGAGGAAACCATAGCACCCAGAGGAAACCCACACAACCACAGGGAGGACATGCAGACTCTGCACAGAAGGCACCCCAGCCAAGAATCGAACCGGAGAACCTCTTGCTGTGAGGTGGCAATGCTAACTGCTGCACCACTGTGGCTGCCAGCACTCACTACTAATATAACATGTAATTCTATAAGAAGAATAGCTAAGCACATAGAACTGCATTGCCCCAAGAACAATTTTTCTTTTTTTTTTATTCCTCAGCTGACCACCCAGCCTTACCCCCCTACTGCTTTGCCAACTCACTCATTTCCAGGCAACAGCATCCTCCAAAAGGGCCTCATAGAAACAGACAACTGGTGCCAGAGCCATGGCCTCAAGCTAAATGCCAAAAAGTGTATAGTCATCCCCTTTGGCAAAAACAAAGTGCCCACAAATTACCACATAGGTGGTAATCCATTAAGTACAGAAGAAGTAATTAGGGACCTGGGGACCCAAGTTGATAGCAATCTCTCATTTGACAACCACGTGGCCAAAGTGGTTAGAAAAACATTTTATATAGCCCACCTAATCATGAAGGGATTCACATCTAGATCAGGGGAGGTCATCGTGCCTCTTTACTCATCCCTCATCAGGCCCATAATTGAGTACAATGCCCCTTTTGGGATGTAACTTACCAGACACCTGCAGCAACTGGAAAGACCCCAAAAGTACCTCACCAAGAGGATCAAAGGGCTCAAGCAGATGCGATATGCTGCCCAGATAAAGAAACTCTAGCTCTACTCAGTGTCATACCGCCTGTTCAGAGGCGATCTGTGCCTGACGTATAAAGCCATGTCCAACCTGGAATTAATGGACATGCTGCACCTCAGAAAATCCAAATCCCATCGAGCTACGGCCGAGACTTGAACCTCAGCACTGAAATAAATAGGACATGCTGGAGGGACAGATTCATAACCCAGAGGCTCCCTTCACTCTGGAATAAAATCCCAGTCCAGGTTAGGCAGAGTCCCTCATTGACTCTCTTCAAGAGGAATCTTGATGAGTAGATGGGAGATCGTAGGTTTACCCCGGGTATCACTTCTGTGTCACTGTTAGACAGAGGCACAGTATACTAACCTCGAAAAAGGGCATAGCAAAATAAATTTAAAATGGGTGGCGAAAGCCAAACACATTCTGGTTAGGCTTATAAATGCCCTAGGGCAGATAGCCTAGTATGAACCTATGAACAGCCCTATTGTCCATCTGTACCACTTGTTAGTTATGGTAAGAATCGAGTTAGCATACTCATCTCCACTTGTTACCAAAAGGTTTGTATACAGCACCTACATGTAATCTGCATTTTCTACTGGGAAGGGGATTGTCTTCTTTTGGTTCTTGTGCATACTTGGACGTACTACTCAAGGGGTCACATGGCAAATGTTTCACGCTGGTGCTTGTGAGTACATGACAGGACTAGTTTTGTAAATTCCACTCAGTTTATTTAGTTGTGATAGCAGGAAGTATTTTTAGAGAGGGCAAAACTGAAGCATGTTTGTGTCGCACACCTACCAGCACAGGGTATCAAACCCCCGACAACTATGTAGTGCTATCACAGTTCGATGCAGTTATTAGATGCACTACATGGGTTACCTGATGTGGAGCAGTCAGAACATATATGTGAGGGTGAGCGACATCTGTAACAGGGATACGGTAAATATACGGTAGGTGTCGTACACATGCCTGTCTGCATGAACAGATGCCATCTTCAACACAGGCACACTCATACAGGGACGCACACACATTGACACATTTGGCAGGGCCAGGAGTGCAACTCCTCACTAGTGGGATTGCCACAACACATCAATGTACAGGTATCGCAAGCACCACACAGGTCACACGGAGGCTGTATGGGCAAAGAGTATGAGGAGATGTCAGACATCAGACAGCATGCTTCAGTATGCCCTAGGGGGTTGTAGTGAGTGTGGATGTGGACATATGCACCACACAACACACACATGAACACACAGAGAGCCAGTTCTGACATGCATAGGTGCATGTCTACACGGGTGTGTGGTGGTCAACTGTGCCAGCAGGATGTACAAGGGTAGGCAATGGGTATACCATGGCATCAGGCCACATGACAATGGTCTGCATTGTGGCTCAGGCCTGTAGTTACTGCATTTGCCCACAAAGGTGGGTACTGCATCCCTCATCCAGTCAGCTGGGTAACTATTGTGTGTGGCCAATGCTGTACACCACATGCCATATATGTGCTCCTTAGTCCATGACATGGATGGTGTCTGGGATGTGCACACCTCCCACATGCATGTACAGTGACAAGTGGAACTGTACTTGGGGTGTCTGGCCCATGTTGTGAACACAGATTATCATCAGATGTGCCAGTCTTGCCCACCTGCGGCAGGAACTGGTAATGGGCAGCAGGTTTACCCTTCACCTACATTGATAGCATGCCAACAGCATTCCCAGATATCAGTGTCATCTGTCCATACAGGGCATGTTGTCAGGCATGGTATGTCCATTGTGAGTCACATGTGAAGGCACCACAGGTGGTGCAGGTGTCCATTGGGGAACATGGTGGAGGCGCACTGTCTGCATGTACGTACATATTGGACAGATGAGCAGGGTGACATGCCCTCGGTAGCCCACTATCACTGCATAGTTACTATCAGTGGCCAATATGCAGTGTACTAACCACATATTGGCTGTTGCCTAGGCATGTGTGTGCATATGACACATGGGTTGAATGTGTGCTCTGGGTAACAGTGGGGTTGCTAATTTGGATTGGCTGGCCTTGATGTCACATGTATGCGTATGGCTTTGTACCCCAGCCTCCCAGCTAAGTTACATCTGTTATCCCTGCATGGTTGACATTGTCATATATAGTAGGGCCACCATAAAAGTAATGGGCAAAACCCCCTCCACACTGGCCACAGGTGTCTCCCACTCACTCACACACACACACACACACACACACACACACACACACACACACACACACACACACACACACACACACACACACACACACCTGTCATGTCTAGGAGTTGAACCCCTACCTAACTAGTTTATTGCACTACAGCACTATGCAGTTATAGTGCGCACCATGGACATTACTGGAGTACTTCTTCCCCAAAGGTGTATTTCACAGTGACTGACATCAGCAGGATTACAAAAGTAGGGCATTTCACCTGTACTGCGAGTGACTAGCCTAAAATGCATTGCTCCCTACACAAACAGTGAGACACGCACAAAACATCCACAACTGTCATGTGTGGGTATAGAACCCCTGACCAAGGCCTATATCACACTACAGCATGGAGCAGGTCGCACCACAGGGATTACAGGGAACTTTCTCCCCAAAGTTGCATTTCACAATGAATGACATCAGCAGGATTGGCAAAGTAGGGCATTTGAATTGTACTGCAAGTGAGTAGCCTTTGATGCATTGTTCCATACACAGACATTGAAACACACGCAAAACATCCAGAACTGCCATGGGTGGTGATGGAACCATACCACAGTTCTAAATCACACTACAGCAGTATACAGTTACAGGATGCGCTACAGACATTACTGGGCTATAACTTTCCCAGAGGTGCATTTCTAGGTGAGTGACATCAGCAGCCTTGCCAACGTTGGGTATATGAATTCTAGGGACTGTGTGTGACCCAAAAAGCATTGTTCTTCACTCAGTCATAAACAGACAGAGACAGAAACAGAGATTCTCACACACACACACTCACACGATTGCCAAGTCTGGGGTTAGAACACCTACTTAATTACTTTATCACACTACAGCAGTACGCAGTTACAGAATGCGCTACGGAGATTACTGGGCTATGATTTCCCCAGAGTTGTATTTCTAGGTGAGTGACATCAGTAGCCTTGCCAACGTTGAGTATATGTATTGTACGGGGTGTGAGTGGCCTAAAAAGCATTGCTCTCTACTCAGTCATACACACACACACATTCACACACAAGTACACAGTTGCCAGTTCTGGGGTTAGAACACCTACCTAACTACTTTATCACACTACAGTGGTACGCAGTTACAAGACGCGCTACGGGGATTACTGGGTTATGATTTCCCCAGAGGTGTATTTCTAGGTGAGTGACATCATCAGCCTTGCCAAAGTTGTGCATATGAACTGTACGGAGTGTGAGTAGCCTAAAAAGCATTTCTATACACAGTCAGAGACAGAGAGACACGCACACACACACAGTTGCCAAGTCTGGGGTTAGAACTACTACCTAACTAGTTTATCACTGAAGCAGTATGCAATTATGGGACACGCCATGGGGATTACTGAGCTACAGCTCTACCAAAGGTGTATTTCACATTGGATGACCTCAGCAGGCTTGTCATGATACTGGTATGGGGAGGGCAGTGTGTGCATGGGCCGTAACCCATTCCTGTAGGGGTTGACATGTCGCATGCGGGCACACATGGGATCATATGTCACAGGTACGTGTATCCAGCTACTAGGTGACTACTTCCTTGTTCAGCTGGCATGTGCAACACGCTGTCATGCTGACAGATACTGGTGGCTGGTATCTGCAGTGAGTAACACCTGCACCTCATGTACTTGGGGCTCTTTGGCTGTGTGCTGGGTGGGACAGGCCCAGATGGCTCTTTTTCACGGTCACCCTCTTCAACACATCTATGTCTGTCTATCTTTGGCTTATTATAGTGTGTTGTCCTTACATATATGTCTGTATTCCTATCCACTGTGTGTGCAAGGCAGGAGTGGTGCATACTGACATGTGTCTGTACTAAGAACTGCAACTGCCAGATATGTCTGATCCACTGGTGTTTGCTGACATGGCCTTCATGTGTTGAAGTGTGTGAACATGCCCAGTATGGCCTTTCAGTATGTTGTTGACTGACATTGTCTTCATTCCTCCAAGTGTGTGAGCATGCCCAGTATGGCCATCTATATTGCATGTGTGGATCAAGTCCAGGTAGACTGTACTGCGGTTCTGACCTTTGTGTTGTACACCGAAAGGTAGCATGCTGTGTCTGCGGGGTATCCATCGGTCATTTGGCATCGACTGTTGCTACATAGCGGGGGGGGGGACCTGACTGTTTCTACATTTCTACACGAGGGGGCACAGCTGACTGTTACTATAAGTGTACAAAGGATGGTGGGGCGCACCTTACACTTTTACACATTTGATAGGACTGCACTGGTATGTCGGGTACACCATTTCAGTCTGTAGTCTTACCTATCGTGCTGGCTAGAGGCATACCAGTGTACTACAGATCTTAGCTTTCACTACCTACATATTAGTTTCTGACTTCCTAGCCTTCACAACGTACATCCAACTGGCTGGCCTGCTGTAGTCTGTCTGTGTAGGCCTGGGGTAGGGGTTACCCATGGGGCTCATTCAGAGGCCATAGAACAGCATTTGTTTGTGTTTGTCTACACCTATCCTGCTGGCTGTGACTGCTGTTGGGTATATGCCCCCCCCAACTGGCATGTGTGAGTCACTTACCTTGTGGGTGTCCCAGTATTGAGGGCGGTGCTGCAGGGCTGCCTATGTCGGATGCACACAGTACACTCCCTATACATGGTTGAGCACAGGTAATGTCATGTTTGGCATCCCTTTTACTGTATGTGCGAGTCGGAGAGAGGTATAACTCCCTGGGTCCCTACTGTGTCAGTACATGTGCTACGAGATGCCTCTTTGCCAAGGCCAGGGCATACTGGGCACGCCACCTTCTGCCTACTGGGGCAGGCTCAGGTTGTTCCTCCTCTGAGTCACTCTGCACCTATCCAGGCCTTGGCACTGGTAGGGGGCTGTGTGGCCCTGCCCCATGCTGTTCCTGCTGCAGATGTTTCCACAGGATCATATTGTGTAGCATGGCACACACAAGGACAATTTGGGTACATGTAGTTGGTGAGTACTGCAAGGCTCCAACGGATGTGCCCAGGCACCGGGCCCGTGACTTGAGCATCCCAAACACACGCTCTATTATAATTCGTGTTTGTGCATGTACCTCATTATGGAGTTCTTGTTCGGGTGTGTGTGCATTTCTGATGGGTGTCATCAGCCATGGCTCCAGTGCATATCCAGCATCCCACACTAGGTGACCATGTGGGATGTCCCCATTGGAAAATGTCTGGTACAGCTGCATCAGATGCCAGATGTGGGAATCATGGTAGCTTCCAGGGCAGCCAGCACACACAGTCATTATTATGCCCTGGGCATCGCACACGACCTGGTAGTTGATGGAGGGGAAGCTCCTGCAGTTGATGCAGACCCTACCCCGCTCACCTGGTGGTGCTTTAGTGCGTGCAGTCTATTGCACCCACTACCTCAGGGCATTCTGCTATTTGGTGGAAGAGACGCATACTGCTGGCCAACGCCTCACGGGTGATAGAGAAATATACGTGCTCACCGACATGTGCTGACAAGTTATCCAGGAACTGGTGGAGTACCCTGGATGCTGATGCCTGTGAAATCCCCATCATATCCCCCAGTTGGCCTTTGGAAGGTACCTGTAGCTAGTATTCTTAGGCCTACACATACCTTGGTAACCACTGGGATGGGTTCCCCTCTGTTAGTTTTGTGTATCAGGCGTGGCCGCACAGCTCAACAATTTGCTGTAGGAAGTCCCTGTCCACCCTAAAGCGCTCCACTATCTCCAGCTCATGTAGCCCTTGGTAGGTTACCCTGGGTCTGTACACTCTTCTCCGTCTCCTCAATGTGGGTTGCTCAGCAGCATTCACATCCTCACCACCCTCAGCCTCTTGCACATTCTGGTTTATGACACCAAAAACAGCCCCTAACATTTTTTCTCTTGCTTTCGTTTTGTAAAATTACCCCGTCTGTATACACCGGTGGTGCAGAGGCTTTGGGAAAAACAAGGGGGAAAGGTTTTTGTATAGTTTACAGTGGTGTACTGGGCTGGGCTGGTCTGCTGCCTGTGTAATTGGCTGATTCTGATACATTTCACCTGTCAGCTAAACTAATTCTCCTTGATTACCCTTCCTACTGCTGTTTTGCCTTCCCATTGCCTCCCTGTTTAGCTCCATGTGCGCGCTGTGCAAACAGAGTGCTCGAATGTGCACAGAGCTGCCTTTCTTTTTCTTCCTGTAAAACCTGGTGCGCAGCATGCACACCTGCTTACACTTTGTAATGAGTGCTATGCAGGTTTAGACACACCTCTAGCTTAGCTGTGCTAAGCTAGGAGCAATCCTGAGCCACAGGTCTCCAATCCACTTACAGTATGCCTAACACCCCCCCCCCCCCATGATGTCACCTATATCCCAGTCTTGCACCCAGCTATTTATACTCTTACACTTTTGGGACCTGCCTCACACCTTGGGAAAATCTGGGATTCACTAACCTTTCCCTCATTTGCACACAACTGCCTGCTAATGCATAGTTACAAGTCCCACATTGAGCCTCCCCCCCCCTTAGCAACCATTACTCACTGGCCAGGTTGTCTTCTGCCTGCCATTGACTTGCATGGCAGAATACTGATTTTAGTTAAAATTCTTATTTTAAGTTTATTATTTTCCCCCCGATCCCGTTTGCGCATTGCTACCCTATACTTAAATAGGAGAGAGTGGCGGAAAAAAAAATTAAAAGTTGTTTGTTTTTTTTTAACAGTTTGCAATGCCAATGGTCTTCTACTTGGCCATTGGCATGCTTCCTCAATGATATGCAGTCTTTATTTGGAGCTGTCATAGCTCTGTTTTGTAGATTGCAGAAATGTACTTGGTTAGAAAACGAGAACATTTCTGCACACTGCACTCGTCCTGCACGGACAGCTACCAGCCTCCTGGATCGCATATCACCCTCATGTGCATGGTTTTCACCTGAAAAATGAGAGTAATTTGCATACAGGAGCTCAGTCTGTGCAGGATTAGTCTAAGAGCTCACGTGCACGTCCCAAGAGCTCATTCCTGGATCGCACGTCAGACATATTGCTGAAAACAGCTCTTAGACTAATCCTGCACATTCTAAGGGCTTTGTAAATCTGGGGGACTGTCTTCCCTTTCCAGGACTGATAATAGAGAACAGGCAAAAAGAAAGGTATAGGGTAGTGTTAAGAGAAAGAGTAGCTCTGGTTGAGTTTTCAGTTGAGACTTCAGACTAGATCAAAAGTTGCTGTTAAAAAGGGATAATTAGTAGGGTATATAAAATACTGCATGATATAAGAATTAATCTAAGATGTTAAAAAGGATTGGAAATAAAACTTACAAAGGAACAGTGGAAGGACATATGTATGGCTCCCAAGTATGCAACAAAGTCTAAAAGGTTTAGGATTTTGCATGGAAGTGTTTGATGTTTACATCGTAAGACTACCTTAAATGTTTTTTTTTTTCTCAGATGGGTAGCAAAGGTTGGAGGTGCAACAGGAAAGAGGTAATTGGGAACATGTTTTTTGGGAATGTAAAGTGTTAGTAAATTTTAAAAAACCTAGACTACTTCGTCAGAAAAGTTGGGAGAGCAAATAATATGGAAAAATTATTCTTTTGAGCTGGGATACAGGATATGAATCGCCTAGACATCTAAACACAGTAAGGCTATACTAGGTTTAATGCTATTCAGCAATGGTACTAACCTCCCTTTTCCCATTTTCTAGTTGGGGGGGGTATGTCACAGTAAAGTTGATCATCACCCAAAGTCAAAGTTCTTGGCTGCCAAAAAAGCAACCGTTAGAAAATGGAAATAGAAATCTAAAGCAATCAACAAATAAAGATCGTAAAGTGATAAAAATGGATGCATGATGTTTAGAAATGGAAAGGAAGAAATTATATAGAAATAAATGGAATTTATGGGAATAATAAATTCATATTAATGTTCAGGAGGAAGAGGTGGACTCAAATTTAAGAGAAGGCAAGAACTGAGGAATTTATGTAATGAAAGGGTGAATTACAATGTTAAAAAAGAAAACATAAATACTGCA